>NC_139805.1:38012917-38075417 GCF_963457635.1 Microchirus variegatus
CCTGTCTCTCTGTCCTCCTGTCCCTCTGTCCTCCTCTTGTCCTCCTGTCCCTCTGTCCTCCTCTTGTCCCTCTGTCGTCCTCTTGTCCTCCTGTCTCTCTGTCCTCCTGTCCCTCTGTCGTCCTCTTGTCCTCCTGTCCCTCTGTCCTCCTGTCTCTCTGTCCTCCTGTCCCTCTGTCCTCCTCTTGTCCTCCTGTCCCTCTGTCCTCCTCTTGTCCCTCTGTCGTCCTCTTGTCCTCCTGTCCCTCTGTCCTCTCGTCCCTCTCTCCTCCTGTCCCTCTGTCCTCCTCTTGTCCACCTGTCTCTCTGTCCTCCTGTCCCTCTGTCCTCCTCTTGTCCCTCTGTCGTCCTCTTGTCCTCCTGTCCTCTCGTCCCTCTGTCCTCCTCTTGTCCACCTGTCTCTCTGTCCTCCTGTCCCTCTGTCCTCCTCTTGTCCCTCTGTCCTCCTCTTGTCCACCTGTCTCTCTGTCCACCTGTCTCTCTGTCCTTTTGTCCTCCTCTTGTCCCTCTGTCCTCCTCTTGTCCCTCTGTCCTCCTCTTGTCCCTCTGTCCTCCTCTTGTCCCTCTGTCCTCCTGTCTCTCTGTCCTCCTTTCCCTCTGTCCTCTCGTCCCTCTCTCCTCCTGTCCCTCTGTCCTCCTCCTGTCCTCTTCCTGTCCCGCTGTCCTCCTGTCCTTCTGTCCTCCTCCTGTCCTTCTGTCCTCCTCCTGTCCCCCTGTCCTCCTCTTGTCCCTCTGTCCTCCTCCTGTCCTCCTGTCCCTTTGTCAGTTACCAGAGTCCACAGGTGGACGCTGTGTCCGTCTCAGCTCTTCTGCACAGAGGTCTGGACGCTCTGAAGACGACGGTGGAAGAGAAGATCATCAAGTCAACGGGAAAACTGGTGATGGACCTGAGAGTGGATCTGACCTCAGATCAGTTAAGGTGAGGAGAAGAAGACCTTAGTTAAGTTAAGGTGAGAAGAAGAAGACCTTAGTTAAGTTAAGGTGAGAAGAAGAAGACCTTAGTTAAGTTAAGGTGAGAAGAAGAAGACCTTAGTTAAGTTAAGGTGAGAAGAAGACCTTAGTTAAGTTAAGGTGAGAAGAAGACCTTAGTTAAGTTAAGGTGAGAAGAAGAAGACCTTAGTTAAGGTGTGAACCTCTGATCATGTGACCTTCTCTCACAGATGGTTGTACAGAGCAGCTACAGTCCAGGACGTCCAGGTGAACGCAGACGATGGCTCCGCCCTCGTCAAGGTCATCATCAGCGCCGCTGCGTACGGACGCTACAGGAAACTGTTCATGTGACCAGAGACGCTGAAGGTCACGTCATCGGAGGCGATGAAGGTCACGTGACTAGAGGACGCTGAAGGTCAGAAACGCCATCACTTTAGAAAAAGGTGTAGGCCACGCCCACTCCAAGCCACGCCCACAGTGAAGAGTTAAAGCGATGTAAAAAAAAAAAAAAAAAAAAACTTGAATGTACAGAGAATAAAAATATTTAATTTTGTAACGGAACAATGTGAAGAATCCTCTGTTTCTCTTTATCTCCATGTATACTGCCCCCTACAGGTGAGGCAGGTGTTACACGTGTCAGAAAAAAACACTTCTTTTACCGTTAAAAGACCCAGCGAATAAAATCTACGTCAGTTTAAGTCTACGATATCTTTAAGATCACGTCTTAAGTTCAGGGGACAAAAAAGTCAAACTATGGTGGTCTAATGGGGACAAAAAAGTCAAACTATGGTGGTCTGAAGGGAACAAAAAAGTCAAACTATGGTGGTCTGAAGGGAACAAAAAAGTCAAACTATGGTGGTCTAAAGGGAACAAAAAAGTCAAACTATGGTGGTCTGAAGGGAACAAAAAAGTCAAACTATGGTGGTCTGAAGGGAACAAAAAAGTCAAACTATGGTGGTCTGAAGGGAACAAAAAAGTCAAACTATGGTGGTCTGAAGGGGACAAAAAAGTCAAACTATGGTGGTCTAAAGGGAACAAAAAAGTCAAACTATGGTGGTCTGAAGGGAACAAAAAAGTCAAACTATGGTGGTCTGAAGGGAACAAAAAAGTCAAACTATGGTGGTCTGAAGGGAACAAAAAAGTCAAACTATGGTGGTCTGAAGGGAACAAAAAAGTCAAACTATGGTGGTCTGAAGGGAACAAAAAAGTCAAACTATGGTGGTCTGAAGGGAACAAAAAAGTCAAACTATGGTGGTCTAAAGGGAACAAAAAAGTCAAACTATGGTGGTCTGAAGGGGACAAAAAAGTCAAACTATGGTGGTCTGAAGGGGACAAAAAAGTCAAACTATGGTGGTCTGAAGGGGACAAAAAAGTCAAACTATGGTGGTCTGAAGGGAACAAAAAAGTCAAACTATGGTGGTCTTAAGGGAACAAAAAAGTCAAACTGGTGGTCTGAAGGGAACAAAAAGTCAAACTATGGTGGTCTGAAGGGGACAAAAAAGTCAAACTATGGTGGTCTAATGGGGACAAAAAAGTCAAACTATGGTGGTCTAATGGGGACAAAAAAGTCAAACTATGGTGGTCTAATGGGGACAAAAAAGTCAAACTATGGTGGTCTAAAGGGGACAAAAAAGTCAAACTATGGTGGTCTAAAGGGGACAAAAAAGTCAAACTATGGTGGTCTAAAGGGGACAAAAAAGTCAAACTATGGTGGTCTAAGGGGGACAAAATAATCAAACTATGGTGGTCTAATGGGGACAAAAAAGTCAAACTATGGTGGTCTAATGGGGACAAAAAAGTCAAACTATGGTGGTCTAATGGGGACAAAAAAGTCAAACTATGGTGGTCTGAAGGGGACAAAAAAGTCAAACTATGGTGGTCTAATGGGGACAAAAAAGTCAAACTATGGTGGTCTAATGGGGACAAAAAAGTCAAACTATGGTGGTCTAAAGGGGACAAAAAAGTCAAACTATGGTGGTCTGAAGGGAACAAAAAAGTCAAACTATGGTGGTCAAAAGGGGACAAAAAAGTCAAACTATGGTGGTCTAATGGGGACAAAAAAGTCAAACTATGGTGGTCTAAAGGGGACAAAAAAGTCAAACTATGGTGGTCTAATGGGGACAAAAAAGTCAAACTATGGTGGTCTAAAGGGGACAAAAAAGTCAAACTATGGTGGTCTAAGGGGGACAAAATAATCAAACTATGGTGGTCTCAGGGGGACAAAAAAGTCAAACTGGTGGTCTAAAGGGGACAAAAAGTCAAACTATGGTGGTCTGAAGGGGACAAAAAAGTCAAACAATAAAGTAAAACTATGGTGGTCTGAAGGGGACAAAAAAGTCAAACTATGGTGGTCTGAAGGGGACAAAAAAGTCAAACTATGGTGGTCTAATGGGGACATAAAAAGTGACCACACGAGGCAGCAGAGGACCAGCAGAGCTAAAATCACTGATTTTCTCTATGGGCTTTGGTGTGGGAGAGTGAGTGGTTTACAAACTTGACTTAAAACGTGTTTCATTAACTAACTTGATGAAACCGACTCTAAGACAAAGTAAAAAGTGTTTTTTCCGCAGCAGCTTCAGTTGTTTTTAGTCTAAATCTGAAGGTGCAGGAGTTTCCGGTTCAGAGCCACGACCTCAGCACAGAGAGGTAGAGTTCCCACAAAGTCTCCTGCGATGATGTTCAGACTCTGAGGATCAGGACCAGGAAGCTGCTGCTGCAGCCACGTCTGCAGACTCGTCCAGTTACTGAGCGTCAGCGTCCGCAGAGTCTGAGCCGGCGTCGTGGCGATGAAGTAACGGTCGGCGGTGAGATTCAGACCTGAGACGAAGAAACCGTCTGAAGAAGAAGAAGAAAACTCTTTTTATTTCAATTATATGACGTTCAGTGCAGTATTTAATTTGAGCTGAACTGTGATTAATTTATGATTAAACTGTGATGTTTAATCTGTTAAAGGTAGAAGAAGACAGTTTAAATCTGCGACATATGAAGAAAAAAAGAAATCTCAATTCTGAGATGACACTTTGAGTCGAAATGTGTTAGAGTTTAAAAAATGAAAAAAAAAGAATCTGATTTTTGAGATGACATTTTGAAGAATTCTAATTTCTGAGGAGAAAAAGTCAGAATTCTTAGATTAAATTAAATGATTAGAACTCAGATGAAATTATGAGAAAAGTCTAAATACTGAAAAATAAAAGCAGAATACTGAGATTACATTTTTTTTAAATGACCATTTTCAGATTAAACTTCACATCTGTTCATGTTTACAAAATGTTTACAACTGAAAAAATTAGATTTTTGAGATTAATTAATTTTTTTAAATAATTAGAGATCTGGTCGAATGGGGACAAAAAAGTCAAACTATGATGGTCTAATGGGGACAAAAAGTCAAACTATGGTGGTCTAAGGGGACAAAAAGTCAAACTTTGGTGGTCTAAAGGGGACAAAAAAGTCAAACTATGGTGGTCTAATGGGGTCAAACTATGGTGGTCTAATGGGGACACAAATGTCAAACTATGGAGGCCTAATGGGGACAAAATGTCAAACCATGGTGGTCTAAAGGGAACACACTTTGGTGGTCTAATGGGAACAAACTATGGTTGTCTAATGGGGACAAAAATGTCAAACTATGGTGGTCTAAAGGGGTCAAACTATGGAGGCCTAATGGGGACAAAATGTCAAACTATGGTGGTCTAATGGGGACAAACTATGGTTGTCTAATGGGGATAAAAGTCTAATGGGGACACACTATGGTGGTCTAATGGGGACAAAAAAGTCAAACTATGGTGGTCTAATGGGGTCAAACTATGGTGGTCTAATGGGGTCAAACTGTGGTGGTCTAATGGGGTCAAACTGTGGTGGTCTAATGGGGACAAAGGTCTAATAGGGACACACTACAGTAGTCTAATGGGGACAAACTATGGTGGTCTAATGGGGACACACTACGGTAGTCTAATGGGGACAAACTATGGTGGTCTAATGGGGACAAAAATGTCAAACTATGGTGGTCTAATGGGGACAAAAAGGTCAAACTATGGTGGTCTAATGGGGACAAACTATGGTGGTCTAAAGGGGTCAAACTGTTTACTAACTTGAGTTTCCTGATATTAAAGTCTGTCTAACAGCTGATGTATTTACGCTAAACTCCGCCCCCTCTTTGGGTGTAAACTCACCTGGACGTCCCGCCTCTTTCTTCCTGTCCAGGAAGTCAACGACTCCCTGCGCCGTCCTCTGATTGGCCCAGTTGTACGGCACGTCGGGCCACAGCTCCACGTGTCTGGCGGCGCTGCGGTCGTCGTCGTAGCTCAGGATGATCTGGTGACCGGACGCCCACAGAGAGCGCAGCGTCACCACCGACTCCTGTCGGCGTTAGACGTGGTTTACTCAGTGGAACAGAAGAAGAAGAAGAAGCTTGAGCAGCAGAGCGTGAACTCACCGTCCGAGGACAGAGTTTAGAGCCAAACAGCTTCTTCAGGGAGTGAATGAAGGACTCGTGGCATCTGTCGCTCATTCCTTCAAAGTGACTGAGGGCAAGGACGACGACCTCTGTGGGGTGAGACTCTAACCACGACTCCACTGACAGCAGAGTTTCCTGTGAGGGAGAAATAAACAAACCTTTACTGTGAATCAACCTGTGAGAAAATCACCAAACTTGGTCTTGAATAAACTCACCAAAACTGTTAAGTGAGTGTAGATCACGTGTGTGAAGAATAAGTCTGTGGACGAGTCGTGAGGTTTTCGAGCCACTCGCAAATCAAAGTAACGGATTCCTGCGGAGAGTTGATCCTCGATGCTTCTGTCCTGAACACCACAGTTAATAAAAGGGGGACAGTTCAGGTGCTGTGAGCGCCCCCTGCTGCTGAGAACCAGAGGCTCAATCACAGGGGCAACAAGCAGAAACTCAAGTTTGTAAACCGCTCACTCTCCCACACCAGAGTCCACAGAGAAAATCCAGTGATTTTAGCTCACAGGGACACAGGAGCTGCTGGTCCTCTGCTGCCTCCTGTGGTCACTTTGTGTCTCTAAATTAAGTCTAAATTACTTTACGTTTACTCTATGGACTTTGGTGTGGGAGAGTGAGTGACTTTGGTGTGGGAGAGTGAGTGACTTTGGTGTGGGAGAGTGAGTGACTTTGGTGTGGGAGAGTGAGTGACTTTGGTGTGGGAGAGTGAGTGACTTTGGTGTGAGAGAGTGAGTGACTTTGGTGTGGGAGAGTGAGTGACTTTGGTGTGGGAGAGTGAGTGACTGGTGCAGGTCGACTCACCTGGAATGGCCAAAAAAGTCAAACTATGGTGGTCTAAGGGGACAAAAAGTCAAACTATGGTGGTCTAAAGAGGACAAAAAAGTCAAACTATGGTGGTCTAAGGGGACAAAAAGTCAAACTACGGTGGTCTAAAGAGGACAAAAAAGTCAAACTATGGTGGTCTAAGGGGACAAAAAGTCAAACCATGGTGGACTAAAGGGGACAGAAAAAGTCAAACTATGGTGGTCTAAGGGGACAAAAAAGTCAAACTATGGTGGTCTAAGGGGACAAAAAAGTCAAACTATGGTGGTCTAAAGGGGACAAAAAAAAGTCAAACTATGGTGGTCTAAGGGGACAAAAAATCAAACAAAAGAGTCAAACTATGGTGGTCTAAAGGGGACAAAAAAGTCAAACTATGGTGGTCTAAAGGGACAAAAAAAGTTTTTAAAAAAGGCTACGGTGGCCTAAAGGGGACCAAAAAAGTCTATGGACTTTGGTGTGGGAGAGTGAGTGACTTTGGTGTGGGAGAGTGAGTGACTTTGATGTGGGAGACTGAGGGACTTTGGTGTGGGAGAGTGAGTGACTTTGGTGTGGCAGAGTGAGTGACTTTGGTGTGGGAGAGTGAGTGGTTTACAAATTCAGTTTACACAAGGAAAAGTCTGTATTTTATATATATATATGTATATAAAACAATATTCAAAAACAACATATATATAATTTATAAATAATATAAACATATATATAATATAAATATTGTACCTGTGTCGTGGCCCATTTAAAGATAGCAGGTCTGGTGAAGCAGTAGAAGAGTTTGTCCATTATTCTGAAAGAGTCTGACTCAGACCTGAGCAGTGGAGAGCAGATGTCCAGACAATAACTCATGGCATCGTGACTTCCTGCACACAATCACAATAAATAAACATCAGTTATACAATGAGACAGATAGATAGATAGATAGATAGATAGATAGATAGATAGATAGATAGATAGATAGATAGATAGATAGATAGATAGATAGATAGATAGATAGATAGATAGAACACGGTGTTCTCTCACTGCTTGTTTTTACATAGATTGCAGATAATAACCTGTTTGTCTGGTACCTATGTAAATTTCAAACTTTTATGACGTCATTTTTTGGTTATTTCCTGTCTAAGCGGAGTTAATTTTGAAAGGGTAACGTCCGCGTGTGATTGACGGCAACTTCCCGGCGAAGAAAGAAAGAAAACGAGCAAGAGCGAAGTAAAAGAACATGAAAACTTGACAAAAAAATTAAGAAGAAAGGAAAAAAAAAACACATCGTTTCACGGGGCTTTATTTCGAGTCAAATGTGGCAGGGATTTACGTCATTTGCTCAAGTTTAATCTCGCGATTTGTCCATTTCCTGTCTAAGCGGAAGTTTATTTTGAAAGGGTAGCGTCCGCGTGTGATTGACGGTAACTTCCCGGCGAAGAAAGAAAGAAAAAGAGCGATTTAAAACGTGAAAACTTGACAAAGAAGTGAAGAAAAAACGAATAAAAACCACAGCGTTTTACGCGGTTTTAGTTCCAGTCAACTGTGTCAGGGATTTATGTGAAGAGATTACGTTTTTCTCAAGTTTAATCTCGTAATTTGACTGTTAAATTACACCTGCTAGCTTAAATGTCACCTGCTAACCTCTATATGTGTTTGTATTTGTTTTTTAAGAGTTTAATCTAACGATTTATTGTGTGTTTATTCAACAACACAGTAATATAATACACATATAAACACGTTTTTATCGATCCTGTGGTAAAATGAGCCGCTGTTATTGTTGTTGTTGCTGCGCAGATAGTCGCGTAAATACTCCACTGAGCGAGCCGCAGGTCCTTAAAGAGACATGACAGTGTTTACGTACAAGTTTTTTAATACATTAAAGGGGAATTCTGCTCAAATTACCTCGACATTTATTTTAAACATATAAGAAAAAACAACTCCACTGGATCTTCCACATAAAACCTACACAGGACATCCCATAATATAATAACTAATATCAAAGAAGACACTGATTGAAGCAAAATGTCCCTTAATTTTTTGTCCAAGAACAAAATAAGTGTAAACTAAGACACAGCGATGTAGAAACGACCAATAATATTGCAATAAATAAAATCATATTTTAATACAGATTTTTTAGATTCTTCAACTAAAGCGTAAACATGCAGCGCCCCCATGTGGAAAATACTAAAAAAAAAGAAATTACAAGGACTGTATGTTGTAATTTGCTACTATAGAAGTGAAGTATTAATGTTTTTCTTCCGATTATCGCTACAAAATAAATTCACCACGATGAATATCAACGTCAGTGATTTTTATCACGATAAACGATAATATCGTCTCATCATGAGCAGCTGAAACCACGGAGAAAAGGAGCAGAAAAAAAACAGTGTATGTATCTTTAAGGACCAGCGGATCGTTCAGTACCATAATTACGCTACGAGCGGCGCAGCGTGAATTCAACCGCGGCTCGTTTTAGACACAAAAGAAGGAAAAAAGAACGTTCAGATTTCAGATTTAAGAGAAAACGAGAAAAACACGAAGAATAAAAAAGTGTAAAGTAAATAAAATCTGCGCAGAAAAGGAGAAACAGACGCGTCGTAAACACCTGGTTCACCTGCTTTTAACTGGTTTACCTGGTAAAGTTAGTTGAGTCAGTTCAGTTTCCCACAACTGCTGCGGAAGCTGAGACATCCAGTCCTGAAGGTCCATCAGAACCAGACCTGATCCAGACCTGATCCAGAACCTGATCCAGACCTGATCCAGACCTGATCATCACCAGGATCAGGATCGATGAGAGTCACGCGCACACACACACAGCCCCGCCCCCTCCCCCGAGGAAACAGGAAGAATTTCCTGATTCTTCTAAAGTTTCACTGAAACTGATCTGAAAAAAACAAAAAAACAAGAGAAAACGTTTGAAATAACGAGCTGTGACGTCATTAAGACACTGATTCACCACCAACATAAAACTAATACATTATTGACGCTGCTGCTGTGACGTCAACACGAGGGGCGGGGCTAATGGAAAACTTTATTTAATTTCAACAAACAAAACTTTTTTTTTTTTTTCACATTTGATTACCACGCACACACACACACACAAACGCACACACATAAAAAAAGTCAAACTATGGTGGTCTAAGGGGGACAAAAAAAGTTTTTAAAAGTCAAACTAGGTGGTCTAAGGGGGATAAAAAAAGTTTTTTTTAAAGTCAAACTATGGTGGTCTAAGGGGGATTACATTTTTTTTAAGTCAAACTATGACGGTCTAAGGGGGACAAAAAAGTTAAAGAAAAGTCAAACTATGGTGGTCTAAGGGGGACAAAAAAGTTTTTAAAAGTCAAACTAGGTGGTCTAAGGGGGATAAAAAAAAGTTTTTTTTAAAGTCAAACTATGGTGGTCTAAGGGGGATTACATTTTTTTAAGTCAAACTATGACGGTCTAAGGGGGACAAAAAAGTTAAAGAAAAGTCAAACTATGGTGGTCTAACGGGGACAAAAAAGTGTTTTTTAAAGTCAAACTACGGTGGTCTAAGGGGGACAAAAAAGTAAAATATAAATAAATTTAAAAAACTACGGTGGTCTAAGGGGGACAAAAAAGTAAAAAAAAAGAAGAAACTATGGTGGTCTAAGGGGGACAAACAAGTTTAAAAAGTAAAACTATGGTGTTCTGAGGGGGATAAAAAAGTTTTTTCTTTAAGTCAAACTATGGTGGTCTAAGGGGGACAAAAAAGTTAAATAAAAGTCAAACTATGGTGGTCTTAGGGGGACAAAAAAGTTTTTTTAAAGTCAAACTATGGTGGTCTAAGGGGGATAAAAAGTGTTTTTTTTAAGCCAAACTATGGTGGTCTAAGGGGGACAAAAAAGTTTTTTAAAATCAAACTACGGTGGTCTAAGGGGGATAAAAAAGTACAAAAAAAACCAAACTATGGTGGTCTAAGGGGGACAAACAAGTTTAAAAAGTAAAACTATGGTGGTCTAAGGGGGATAAAAAAGTTTTTAAAAGTCAAACTAGGGTTATCTAAGGGGGACAAAAAAGTAAAGAAAAAAAGAAACTATGGTGGTCTAAGGGGGACAAAAAAGTTTTTTTAAAGTCAAACTATGGTGGTCTAAGGGGGACAAAAAGGTTAAAGAAAAGTCAAACTATGGTGGTCTGAGGGGGACAAAAAAGTTTTTTTTAAGTCAAACTATGGTGGTCTAAGTGGGACAAAAAGTGTTTGTTTTTTTAAGTCAAACTATGGTGGTCTAAGGGGGACAAAAAACACAAGTACAAAGTGAGACGATGAGATTAAGAAAAATCAAAGTTTATTGTCTACAGGCACAGTGGTGCAGCATCCTTTCAAAATAAAGGCCTGTGTTAAAGTAGAACAGTCACGTTTGTTTTCATGCAAATGAACGTCATGCTTATTTTACACAGAACAAACACAGGTCATGTGACACAGGTCATGTGACACCGGTGAACGACTTCCTGAACGTTGTTGTTGTTGTTTACATCACAGTCGTGTGCTCGTTAACGTTGTTTGTGCTTCAAAGTCTAAAAAGCCTACGATGGCGTTCCATGAGTCAGCTGTTTATTGCTTTAGTCAGCAGAAAAAGTCATGAAAAGTGAAAGAATAAAAGCTTCTGAAACATTTCACTGCCTTTAAAAGTGCATTAATATGAAATATGAAGAATTCAAGTATCGTTTGTTTGTTTCATGCTAAAATCATTTAAAGGACCAGTCTGTGACAGTGACATCTAGTGGTGAAGCTGCAAACTGCAGCAAACTGAATATCTTCAGCTTTACGCTCACCGTCAGAGAGGATATGACAAACTATGGTGGTCTAAGGGGACAAAAAGATTTTTTTTTAAAAAGGAAAATTATGGTGGTCTACGGGGACAAAAAGGTTTAAAAAAAGAAATATTATGGTGGACTACGGGGGACAAAAAAGTAAAACTATGGTGGTCTAAGGGGGACAAAAAAAGTCAAACTATGGTGGTCTAAGGGGCACAAAAAAGGTCAAACTATGGTGGTCTAAGGGGGACAAAAAAGGAAAACTATGGTGGTCTAAGGGGACAGAAAAGTAAAAAAACAAAAAGGAAAACTATGGTGGTCTAAGGGGGACAAAAAGTTAAAAAAAAAAGGTCAAACTATGGTGGTCTAAGGGGGACAAAAAGGTTAAAAAAAGAGGAAAACTATGGTGGTCTAAGGGGGAACAAAAAAGTTTTTTTTTAAAGTCAAACTATGGTGGTCTAAGGGGACAAAAAGGTTTTAAAAAAGGAAAATTATGGTTGTCTACAGGACAAAAAAGTCAAACTATGGTGGTCTAAGGGGTCAAAAAAGTCAAACTATAGTGGTCTAAGGGGGACAAAAACGTTTTTTTTTAAAGGAAAACTATGGTGGTCTAAGGGGGACAAAAAGTAAAAAAAAATAAAGGTCAAACTATGGTGGTCTAAGGGGGACAAAAAAGTCAAACTATGGTGGTCTAAGGGGGACAAAAACGTTTTTTTTTAAAAGGAAAACTATGGTGGTCTAAGGGGGACAAAAAGTAAAAAAGAAAATGATCAAACTATGGTGGTCTAAGGGGGACATAAAGGTAAAAAAGAAAAAAGGGTCAAAACTATGGTGTTCTAAGGGGGACAGAAAAACAAAGTCCTTAATTTGTCCATGCTGGGCTACAGTACAAAGATGGCCGCCATGAAAACTTATATTCAGCAACAATAGTGAATCAAATGGCCGAAAGTCTGCTGCCCACTAGTGGTCAGAGGCTTAATTACAACAGAAAACAAGATTATTTCCATATATCGATACCGTGTCACGCCAGGAAATGTCGCGATATTTTGTTCACGTAAATAAATAAACAAATGTTTGTTACGTTAAACATTGAATAAAAAGCCTTTAAATAGTTACGAGTTTATTTTTAGTTCAGTTAAAAGTTGGATTCTCTGAAGGAGGCGGAGCCTAAACAGCCGCAGCATCGTACGTCACAGACTCTTTTAAACGTAAGTATCAGCATTCTCTTACAGACTTCTACTGTTCACGTATTTATTAGACGTTAGCGGCGTTAAGTTGTTGCTAGGCAACAGTGGTTCAGCCATACCATAATAAACGTCACAGACTGGACCTTTAAACGCGGTGAAAAGTCACAGGGACTTTTTCAGCAGTTTGTGGTTCAGTGCGATGACCGTCGCTGCAAAGTCGCTTTCTGAGACAAAGTCTCCTGCGATGATGTTCAGAGAGTCAACGCTGACCCCTGGTGTTTGACCTTTGACCCACGAGAGCAGCGTGGGGTTGGTGGACATCACCAGGTCCTTCAGGGTCTCTGTGGGGTGAGTGCAGATGTACTTTAGGTCCTCGGTCAAGTTCATGCCCGTCACAAAGAATCCCCCTGAAACGTAATACGCAGGATTTAAACCACTCACTCTGCCAAACCAAAGTCAAACTATGGTGGTCTAACGAGGACAAAAAAGTCAAAATATGGTGGTCTAAGGGGACAAAAAGTCAAACTATGGTGGCCTAAAGGGGACATAAAAGTTAAACTATGGTGGTCTAAAGGGACAAAAAAGTCAAACTATGGTGGTCTGAAAGGGTACAAAAAAGTCAAACTATGGTGGTCTAAGGGGGACAAAAAAGTCAAACTATGGTGGTCTGAAAGGGACAAAAAAGTCAAACTATGGTGGTCTAAGGGGGACAAAAAAGTCAAACTACGGTGGCCTAATGGGGACAAAAAAGTCAAACTATGGTGGTCTAATGGGAATAAAAAAGTCAAACTATGGTGGTCTAAAGGGGACAAAATAGTCAAACTACGGTGGTCTAATGGGATAAAAAATTCAAGCTATGGTGGTCTAATGGGGACAAAATAGTCAAACTACGGTGGTCTAAAGGGGACAAAAAAGTCAAACTAGGGTGGTCTAATGGGGACAAAAAAGTCAAACTATGGTAGACTAATGGGGACAAAAAAGTCAAACTATGGTGGTCTAATGGGGACAAAAACGTCAAAATACGGAGGCCTAATGGGGACAAACAAGTCAAACTATAGTGGTCTAATGGGGACAAAAACTATGGTAGTATAAAGGGGACAAAAATGTCAAACTATGGTGGTCTAAAGGTGACAAAAAAGAGAGAAAGAGTGGTGGTTGATGACATCACCTGGTCGGCCATCTTGTTTCCTGAGCTCTAACTCCTGGATCAGAGCCTCAGCTCTACATTTATTGGCCCACCAGTACGGGATGTGAGGCCACAGGTCGCCGTGGCAACCGGCCAGGCTGTGTTCGTAGGAGACGATCACTTGGTATCCGAGCGACCACAGGTTTCGAAGAGTTAACGTTTCCTGAAATCACACGGTGTTCAGTGTTGTGATTTAAAGGCACAGTTCAGGTTATTTTAGTGTTTTTGTGGTCATGTGACTGTGGGTTTGTGTGAATGTGGAGCAATGATTTTATTTAGAGTTCAGGTCAAAACGTCTGAGCGTTTGTGAGGAAAGACTGAGCAGATTATTAAG
Source organism: Microchirus variegatus (assembly GCF_963457635.1). NCBI lineage: Eukaryota > Metazoa > Chordata > Actinopteri > Pleuronectiformes > Soleidae > Microchirus > Microchirus variegatus. The sequence continues at coordinate 38,026,581 of NC_139805.1, forward strand.
AACTGAGTCAAGAGTGTTATCAGTCTGTGTGTCGACAGAGGGGGCGGAGCAGGGGGCGGGGCAGGGGAGGGGGAGGAGCAGGGGGAGGAGTCACAGTACCGTCTTAGGACAGAGTTTGCAGGCGAACACGTTGCGTATGGTCTTCAGCAGAATCAGGTGAAGATCTGGACTCAGACACAGGAAGTGACTGAAGGAGAGGATGAGCAGCTCTTTAGGATGAAGATCCAACCACTGTCTGATGTCCATGAGGACGCTCTGTGAGGACACAAGAGACAACAACCACTGTCCATGAGGACGCTCTGTGAGGACACAAGAGACAACAACCACTGTCCATGAGGACGCTCTGTGAGGACACAAGAGACAATAATCACTGTCCATGAAAAAAGTCCAAAAAAGTAAAACTATGGTGGTCTAAGGGGACAAAAAAGTCAAACAAAAAAGTCAAACTATGGTGGTCTAAGGGGACAAAAAAAATCAAACTATGGTGGTGTAAGGGGACAAAAAGTAAAACAAAAGTCAAACTATGGTGATCTAAGGGGACAAAAAATAAACCACAAAAGTCAAACTATGGTGGTCTAAGGAGACAAAAAAGTAAAACAAAAAATCAAACTATGGTGATCTAAGGGGACAAAAAAATCAAACAAAAAGTCAAACTTTGGTGGTCTAAGGGGACAAAAAAGTAAAACAAAAAATCAAACTATGGTGGTCTAAGGGGACAAAAAAATCAAACAAAAGTCACTATGGTGGTCTGAGGGGACAAAAAGTGAAACAATGGTGGTCTAAGGGGACAAAAAAATCAAACAAAAAGTCGAACTATGGTGATTTAAGGGGACAAGAAGTCAAACTATGGTGGTCTAAGGGGACAAAAAGATCAAACTAAAAGTCAAACTTTGGTGGTCTAAGGGGACAAAAAAAGTAAACCAAAAAAGTCATACATTCATAGTGTGTGTGTGTGTGTGTGTACCTGAACAGTGAGTGTGGTGTAAACACCGTGGTAGAAGTACAGGTCAGTAGAACTGTCGTTGGGTCTGTGAGCGATTCTGAGGTCACAGTATCTGACGCCACAGTCCAGCTGCTGCTTTATGGAGACGTCCTGCAACACACACACACACACACACACACACACACACACACACACACACACACACACACACACACACCCACACACACGCACATGCACACGCACACACACACACACACATAAACACACAAAGTCTATTATATCTACGTAGGAGAGTGAGTGACTTTGGTGTGGGAGAGTGAGTGGTTTACAAACTTCAGTCTAACACTTAGATAAAGACGTGATCATGTGACTTCACCTGTGTCACCGCCCACTTGTAAACAAAGGGACGAATCAGGGGCTTCATGTATTTGTCGAGCTTCTGCAGCAGATCAGGCTGAGTGAGGTCTACAGGAGAGTGATCATTCATGTCCAGACAGTAAGTGATGGCATTGTGACTCCCTGACACACACACACACACACACACACACACACACACACACACACACACACACACACACACACACACACACACACACACACACACACACACACACACACACACACACACACACACACACACACACACACACACACACACACACACACGATGAGAGACAAAGAATGATCATTTTGTAAGACATTTTGTAAACTTTTCCAAAAGGAAACTGAAGTTTATAAACCAATCACTCTCCCACACCAAAGTCCATAGAGAAAATCAGTGATTTTAGCTCAGAGTGAGTGACTTTGGTGTGTGAGAGTGAGTGACTTTGTGAGTGACTTTGGTGTGTCAGAGTGAGTGACTTTGGTGTGAGAGAGTGAGTGACTGGTGTGGGAGAGTGAGTGACTTTGGTGTGGTAGAGTGAGTGACTTTGGTGTGTGAGAGTGAGTGACTTTGGTGTGGGAGAGTGAGCGACTTTGGTGTGGGAGATTGAGCGACTTTGGTGTGGGAGAGTGAGTGACTTTGGTGTGGCAAAGTGAGTGACTTTGGTGTGGGAGAGTGAGCGACTTTGGTGTGTGAGAGTGAGCGACTTTGGTGTGTGAGAGTGAGCGACTTTGGTGTGGGAGATTGAGCGACTTTGGTGTGGGAGAGTGAGTGACTGCTGTGGCAGAGTGAGTGACTTTGGTGTGGCAAAGTGAGTGACTTTGGTGTGCGAGAGTGAGTGACTTTGGTGTGGGAGAGTGAGTGACTTTGGTGTGGGAGAGTGAGCGACTTTGGTGTGGGAGAGTGAGTGACTTTGGTGTGTGAGAGTGAGTGACTTTGGTGTGGGAGAGTGAGTGAGTGACTTTGGTGTGGGAGAGTGAGTGACTTTGGTGTGGGAGAGTGAGTGACTTTGGTGTGGGAGAGTGAGTGACTTTGGTGTGAGAGAGTGAGTGAGTGACTTTGGTGTGGGAGAGTGAGTGACTTTGGTGTGGCAGAGTGAGTGACTTTGGTGTGGGAGAGTGAGTGACATTGGTGTGGGAGAGTGAGTGACTTTGGTGTGGCAGAGTGAGTGACTCTGGTGTGGGAGAGTGAGTGACATTGGTGTGGGAGAGTGAGTGACTTTGGTGTGGGAGAGTGAGTGACATTGGTGTGGGAGAGTGAGTGACTTTGGTGTGGCAGAGTGAGTGACATTGGTGTGGGAGAGTGAGTGACTTTGGTGTGGCAGAGTGAGTGACTTTGGTGTGGGAGAGTGAGTGACATTGGTGTGGGAGAGTGAGTGACTTTGGTGTGGGAGAGTGAGTGACATTGGTGTGGGAGAGTGAGTGACTTTGGTGTGGGAGAGTGAGTGACTTTGGTGTGGGAGAGTGAGTGACTTTGGTGTGGGAGAGTGAGTGACATTGGTGTGGCAGAGTAAGTGACTTTGGTGTGGGAGAGTGAGTGACATTGGTGTGGGAGAGTGAGTGACTTTGGTGTGGGAGAGTGAGTGACTTTGGTGTGGCAGAGTGAGTGACTTTGGTGTGGGAGAGTGAGTGACTTTGGTGTGAGAGAGTGAGTGACTTTGGTGTGGCAGAGTGAGGGACTTTGGTGTGTGAGAGTGAGTGACTTTGGTGTGTGAGAGTGAGCGACTTTGGTGTGGGAGATTGAGCGACTTTGGTGTGGGAGAGTGAGTGACTGCTGTGGCAGAGTGAGTGACTTTGGTGTGGGAGAGTGAGTGACTTTGGTGTGGGAGAGTGAGTGACTTTAGAGCGGGAGAGTGAGTGACTTTGGTGTGGGAGAGTGAGTGACTGGTGCAGGTCGACTCACCTGGAATGGCCAGGTGATAAAGGGGCGTGTCCCACAGAGCAGGTGGCAGGTGAGTCATCCAGCTGTGTGTGGGCAGGTCACTGAGGTGTGACATCATCACTGAGGTCATCAGAACACAACATTAATGTCAACTTTAAGTCGACGTTTTCACGTCAAATTTTTTTAGTTTTTAGCCCGACTTTATTTTACAATTATCAGAAAACTTTTCATTTTAAGAAAGACTCGACTAACCCTAAAGCTTTTGCAGATTTGAGTTTTGCGATTATGGGAAAGATTTTCCAGATTTCACGCTACGATTATCAAAGATTTTAATGTACGATTATAGGGAAGGCCTTTCCAGAGTTTACTTCACGATTATGGGAAAGATTTTTCCAATTTTACTCTAAGATTATCGGAAAGATTTTGCGCTACAATTATCGGAAAGAATTTACACTACTATTATCGGGAAACCTTTCCAGATTTTACTTAACAATTATTGGAAAGATTTTCCAGATTTTACTAAACGATTATCAGATTTCCCCCCCCCAGATTTAATTCTAAGATTATCAGAAAGATTGTACGCTACGTCATGTACACAGTAATGTGTACATGTATATATATACATATACACACACACATATATACACATACGTAAATGTATACATGTACACAGTAATGTGTACATGTATATATATATACATATACACACACACATATATATACACATACGTAAATATATACATGTACACAGTAATGTGTACATGTATATATATACACACACACACATATATATACACATACGTAAATGTATACATGTATACAGTAATGTGTACATGTATATATATATATACATACACACACACACATATATATATATATACACATACGTAAATGTGTACACATATATACATACATACAGACCTAATTCATGTTTCACCTTAAACTAAACTTAAACCTGAAACCACGCCCTCTAAAGTTGCGTTTAGCTGCTCACACACACACACACACACACACACACACACACACACACACACACACACACACACACACACACACACACACAGTCCTGTGACGTCACACTTACCTGATCACAGAGGCGCCGCTGTTTGCAGTCACCGGAGAAACCGTGTGTGTGTGTGTGTGTGTGTGTGTGTATGTGTGTGTGCGTGTGTGCGTGTGCAGCAGCGTCATGTCAGACAGCGCCACAGTGCGGCCGCATCGCTCCTCTTCCTGTGACACTGATCATGTTCGATGATGATGATGATGATGAAGATCCTGATCGATCAGCTGATCACGTGATCACAGGGAGCCGCTGTTTGTAGCAGCTGCTGCAGCAGAGTGTGATGGTGACGAGCAGTGGGCGGGGCTAAGCGCCACAGCGCCGCCTGCTGCTGACTCCTCCCACTGCAGCCGAGCTCTTAAAGGGACAGTCCACTTTCACGTGTTTATATTCTTTTATTTTCATCATTCTCTTTGTGTGTCAAAGTGATTTATTTATCAATGAAAAATCTTTAAAAAAATAAATAATATATTGTTCTGAATTTAAACACTTTATTGATAACTTTAAATCTTTTAAAAACTATAGAAAGTTAATGATTGTGAAATAGTTATTAGTTCCATTATTATGACTTAAAGTCTAATAATGATCAGACATTAAGTCATTAAGTCAACATTAAACAGAACGTGCTGAAGAGCAGCTGTGTTCACTGGTGATTTGACGGCCTCTGCTGCCCCCTAGCGTTCATATGAAGTCATGGTTTTACTTGATGAACATAAATGTGTCAGAGTCAGATTTTCCTCGTGTTTTTACGACAAAAACCTCCGTCTTTAATGTTTATATTAACGCGACAGCGAGTTCACGACAAACGACGAGAACTTACGATGAATTTGTTTGGTGAAAAATTCACGTCGTTGGCTTCGGTCGTTCAAGGCAAAATATTTAAAATCTCGTAAATAGAATAAAGAGATTGTAACGCGATGTAACGCAACATGGATCGTAAGACATCGTTTCACACCAAACACGGAGTGAATTTTTCACCTGAAGAAATTCTGTAAAAAAGCCCGGAATATATACGATAAATTTGTCGAGTGAAAAATTCACGCTCAGTCGTTCACGTTGAAACATTTGAACTGCAGTAAAATGCGACGTCGGAAAATATGCTCAGGGACCTCGTTATGGAACGTAACGTGAATTCACACCAAGATGCACGCGACAAAATCACGATATTTTATCAGAAACAGAAACGCTGCTGCGAGTGAACGTCAGAAAATACCCACATTTTACCATTAACCCTGTTAGCTTAGCATTAACTCTGTTAGCTTAGATTAGCGTAGCATTAACCCTGTTAGCTTAGCATTAACCCTGTTAGCTTAGCATTAGTCCTCCTAGTGTAGCATTAACCCTGTTAGCTTAGCATTAACCCTGTTAACTTAGCATTAGTCCTCTTAGTGTAGCATTAACCCTGTTAGCTTAGCATTAGCACTGTTAGCATAGCATTAACCCTGTTAGCTTAGCATTAGCCATGTTAGAGTAGCATTAACCCTGTTAACTTAGCATTAGCCAAGTTAGAGTTGCATTAAACCTGTTAGCTTAGCATTAGCCAAGTTAGAGTAGCATTAACCCTGTTAGCTTAGCATTAGCCATGTTAGAGTAGCATTAACCCTGTTAACTTAGCATTAGCCAAGTTAGAGTTGCATTAAACCTGTTAGCTTAGCATTAGCCAAGTTAGAGTAGCATTAACCCTGTTAGCTTAGCATGAGCCATGTTAGACTAGCATTAACCCGTTAGCTTAGCATTAATATTTTAGCATAGCATTAACCCTGTTAGCTTAGCATTAGTCCTCTTAGAGTAGCATTACCCTTTTAGCATAGCATTAGCCCTGGTTGTATGAACTCATTTTTTTAAACCACGTTCATTGAGAAGTAAAAACAAAGTCTGGTTCAGGATCATCACAGATTTATTTCTACAGAGTCAAACATCTTCAGCACCGTTAGTGTTAAAGTCTGGTTCTGGTTCTGGTCTGAGACGTTCTGGCACTTGGGTACTCGACCGTCACAGGGTCCGGACAGATCGGTGGCAGTGGGCGGAGTAAAAAAAAAAAAAAGAAAGAAGAGAGACAAAGAAGCTAACATTAGCCGTCACCTTTGAACCTTAGCGTGTCTTGAGCCCAAGTTGGGTTTCCCTCGGCTGATCCCGACCTGCCGGTGCCGGTTCCTCCCTCTGGCCTCGGGCTCCGAGTCGCTGAGCTCCAGGTCCGGACAGTAGCCGTCGCTGTCCTGGTGCGAGCGAGCGCTCTTCACCTTGTGTTCGGACGTCGGTTTGGCCCACTGCCGCTCCTTGGCCGGGCCTTTGCGGGACAGTTTGTCGCAGCGCAGGTCCTCCGTGGTCCGGACCAGGTTTATGGTGGCCTCTTTGAAGGACCTGCCGAAGTGTTCCATGGCACATTTACGGAAGCCGCTCTTGTTCAGCGCCTCGTTGGCGGCGTCCGGGTGACTCGCCGTCTGACACGAACTGTCCTTCTGAACCGATAGCTTCTCGGCGAAGAGGCCGTTAGCTTTAGCACGCTCCTGCTCCACTTTGCCGTTGCTGTTGGACGAGTGACCGAGCAGCGCCGCGTGCAGCGCTAACGGTTTTCCCGTGGGTTTGGCGGGCGGCGGCAGCGTGGCGTTGGAGCGGCCGGAGGACGGCGGGCGTCCGTTGGAGCGCTCGTCTCTGCGAGCGTGGCCGTGCAGCTGAGGCTTCCCCTGACCCAGACCCTCGCCGCCGCCGCCGCCCGCCGTGTGTTCACAAACGTTGCCGCTGTTGTCCGGACACAGCGGTCCGTTCCCGGACTTGGAGCCGCAGTTTCCGTTTCCCAGAGCCGAAGCTTTGGGCATTTTCAGCTTGAGCGTGATCCGAGGAGGAGGACGGAACAGCGTGTTCTCCACCGGGAACGAAGCGGGAAGACCTGAAGACAAAGAACAACTCATTCATTCATTCAGTCATTCACTCATTCACTCACAGGACGCAAGGATCTGTTCACGCGCTAACGGCGTCAACGCTAACGCACATGACGACTGACCGGGAAAAAGACGCGGGTGACATCATGTACTGGACGACTCCAGGCACCGTTTACCAGTTAGCTCCTTTAGCGCCGTTAGCCTACAGTGGAACTGGACGACTCTATGCACCATTTACCAGGTAGCTCCGTTAGCTCCTTTAGCGGCATAAGCCTACAGTGGAACTGGACGACTGCAGGCACCGTTTAACAGTTAGCTCCTTTAGCGCCGTTAGCCTACAGTGGAACTGGACGACTCCCGGCACCGTTTACCAGTTAGCGGCGTTAGCCTACAGTGGAACTGGACAACTCCAGGCACTGTTTACCAGTTAGCTCCTTTAGCGCCGTTGTAACAGACGTGTGTAACCATGGTAACACATGACGAAGCTTAAATGTTAGCCGTGTGTAACCATGGTAACACGTGACGCAGCTTAAATGTTAGTCGTGTGTAACCATGGTAACGCATGACGAAGCTTAAATGTTAGCCGTGTGTAACCGTGTTAACACGTGACGAAGCTTAAATGTTAGTCGTGTGTAACCATGGTAACACGTGACGAAGCTTAAATGTTAGCCGTGTGTAACCATGGTAACACATGACGAAGCTTAAATGTTAGCCGTGTGTAACCGTGGTAACACGCGACGATGCTTAAATGTTAGCCGCGTGTAACCATGGTAACACATGACAAAGCTTAAATGTTAGCCGTGTAACCGTGGTAACACATGACGATGCTTAAATGTTAGCCGTGTGTAACCATGGTAACACGTGACGAAGCTTAAATGTTAGCCGTGTGTAACCGTGGTAACACGCGACGATGCTTAAATGTTAGCCGCGTGTAACCATGGCAACACATGACGATGCTTAAATGTTAGCCGTGTAACCGTGGTAACACATGACGATGCTTAAATGTTAGCCGTGTGTAACCATGGTAACACGTGACGATGCTTAAATGTTAGCCGTGTGTAACCATGGTAACACGTGACGATGCTTAAATGTTAGCCGTGTGTAACCATGGTAACACGTGACGATGCTTAAATGTTTCCTCACCGGCCGACAGCTCGTGGTTGATGAGCTTCACGTGTAAATCAAACATCTGTTCCTGAGCTTTACTCTGCAGCAGCTTCAGCTTCTCACGTCGACTCACCATGTAGCACAGATTCCTCACCTGCAGACGACAAACAATAAAGACAAGAGTCTTAAACCTAACGCTAACGTTTAACATCATATTTTTCTCTTATTTCACTTCCTTTTTCACCTCGTGTTTCAATGAAGGATCAAGAGATTCTTCAATCTATGAAGTTAGTTAGCGTTCTCTTGTTAGTTATAACCAGTTAGCGTTCTCTTGTCAGTTAGTTAGCGATATTTTGTTAGTTAGTTATAGCATTCTCTGGTCAGTTAGCGTTCGCTGTTCTTGTCAGTTAGCGCCCTCTGTTCTCTTGTCAGTTATTTAGCGTTCTCTTGTCAGTTAGTTAGCATTCTCTGGTCAGTTAGCATTCTCTTCTTAGTTAGTTAGCATTCTCTGTTCTTGTCAGTTAGTTAACGTTCTCTTGTCAGTTAGCGTTCTCTGGTCACTTAGTTAGCATTCTGTGGTCAGTTAGCGTGCGTTGTTCTTGTCAGGTAGCGTTCTCTGGTCAGTTAGTTAGCATTCTGTGGTCAGTAAGCGTTCGCTGTTCTAGTCAGTTAGCGTTCTCTGTTCTCTTGTCAGTTAGTTGGCCTTCTCTGGTCAGTTTGTTAGCGTTCTCTTGTCAGTTAGTTAGCGGTCTCTTGTCAGTTAGCGTTCTCTGGTCAGTTCGGGTTCTCTGTTGTTGTCAGTTAGCGTTCCCTGTTCTCTGGTCAGTTAGCGTTAGCTGTTCTTGTCAATTGGTTAGCGTTCTCGTCAGTAAGTTAGCATTCTCTGGTCAGTTAGTGTTCTCTTGTCAGTTAGTTAGCGTTCTCTGGTCAGTTAGTTAGCATTCTGTGGTCAGTTAGCGTTCTCTGTTCTCTGGTCAGTTAGTTAGCATTCGCTGTTGTTGTCAGTTAGCATTCGCTGTTGTTGTCAGTTAGCGTTCTCTGTTCTTGTCGCTTAGCGTTCTCTGTTCTTGTCGGTTAGCGTTCTCTGTTCTTGTCAGTTAGCGTTCTCTGGTCAGTTAGCTTTCTCTGTTCTTGTCAGTTAGCTTTCTCTGTTCTTGTCAGTTAGCTTTCTCTGTTCTTGTCAGTTAGCGTTCTCTGTTCTTGTCAGTTAGCGTTCTCTGGTCAGTTAGCTTTCTCCGTTCTTGTCAGTTAGCGTTCTCTGTTCTTGTCGGTTAGCGTTCTCAGGTCAGTTAGCGTTCTCTGGTCAGTTAGTGTTCTCTGTTCTTGTCGGTTAGCGTTCTCTCGTCAGTTTCTGGAGTTACTTTCTAGTGTAAAATCAAGTGACTGCATTATAAATAACATCATATGTGATTAATAAAGACCGAAATAGAGCAGAAACACAGCTTCATCAGCAGCAGTATAATGATGATCTACAGCAGCAGTATAATGATGATCTACAGCAGCAGTATAATGATGATCATCAGCAGCAGTATAATGATGATCATCAGCAGCAGTATAATAATCAGATTGTGTGCACCCACCCTCTCCAGGTCCTGCCTCAGGTGCATGAACATACGCATGCGAGTGTGGATGCTGTCCTGGTGAGGCTGCAGCACCAGGTTGTCCTCCTCCTCTTTAGGGGGCAGCAGAGCTCTGTTGGAGTTGCTCTTCCTCTTGAGTTTCCAGTACTGATAGATGAAGTCCACCAGGCGCTGTGAGAGGCCCAGCACTCTGCTCAGCTGCTCCATGTGGATTAGAGAGTAGAAGTCCTCCTCCAGCTCCTGCAGCCTCAGCGCTCGCTCACCCACCTTCACCACCTTCACCTCCGCAGCAGCAGGTTTGGATCGAGCCGGACTCAGAGTCGCCTCAGACGACTTGGGTTTGCTGTGTTTCAGGCAGAAAGACTTGAACTTGACTTCGTCGCCTTCGTCCAGGATGGTCTTCATCTCCAGGCTGTGCTCAAAGGCACAGGTCACGTGGAAGGGAGTGGTGCAATTCTTCACCGAGCACTGAGACGGAAACAGGAACAAGAGAGTCGTTTAATAAGAAAACTGAAGCTGCAGTTTATGAAAACATGAGGAAAAAGTGACTTTATCCACTTTATAAAAGACTTACGTCATTAAATCTACGTCAGATTTAGTCTACGACGTCTACGTCACATGATCATGACTTTATCTCACTGTTAAACTGAAGTTTGTAAACCACTCACTCTCACACCAAAGTCACTCACTCTCTCACACCAAAGTCACTCACTCTCCCACACCAAAGTCACTCACTCTCCCACACCAAAGTCACTCACTCACTCTCCCACACCAAAGTCACTCACTCTCCCACATCAAAGTCACTCACTCTCCCACACCAAAGTCACTCACTCACTCTCTCACACCAAAGTCACTCACTCTGACACACCAAAGTCACTCACTCTCCCACACCAAAGTAACTCACTCACTCTCCCACACCCAAGTCACTCACTCTTTCACACCAAAGTCACTCACTCTCTCACACCAAAGTCACTCACTCTCCCACACCAAAGTCCATAGAGTCCATAAACCAGTGATTTTAACATCACAGAGACACAGGAGTTCACAGGAGTTGTTGATCCACTGCTGCATCCATCACTAACTTACAATGACTGATTTTAGTGAATTCAGCCTTTGAAATATTTAATTTACACTTAACTCAGTGACACAAAGTGACCACACGAGGCAGCAGAGGAACAGCAGCTCCTGTGTCCCTGTGAGCTAAAATGACTGATTTTCTCTATGGACTTTGGTGTGAGAGAGTGAGTGGTTTTACAACGTGTCAGTTCTTCATATAAAAACCTTTAAACTATCCCTTAAACACTGAGATCTTAATTTTTTTTTCATCTTCAGGTGTTGGATTCATTCATTCATTCATTGATCTATTTTTTCAAATTAAAACCGTTACAAAGTCAGTAAATAAGACAGAGTATACAGATGTCTCCACACTGACCTGGATACATGCTCCTGTCTTCAGTTTACACAGACTGCAGATCAGAGACCAGCGACTGGGCGGAATGTGAGAGACTTTAGTGATGGGCTCCATCCTCTCAGGACAGGCGATGCTCACCTGCACAACAGCACAGCGTCAGGGTCTATCAGGGTCTCAGGGTCTATCAGTGTCTATCAGTATATCAGGGTCTATCAGTGTCTATCAGGGTCTATCAGTATATCAGGGTCTATCAGTGTCTCAGGGTCTATCAGTGTATCAGGGTCTATCGGGGTCTCAGGGTCTATTAGGGTCTATCAGGGTCTATCAGTGTCTATCAGTATATCAGGGTCTATCAGTGTCTATCAGTGTATCAGGGTCTATCGGGGTCTCAGGGTCTATCAGGGTTTATCAGGGTCTATCAGAGTCTATCAGGGTCTATCAGTGTCTATCAGTGTCTCAGGGTCTATCAGTGTCTCAGGGTCTATCAGTGTCTATCAGTGTCTATCAGGGTCTATCTGTCTATCAGGGTCTATCACTGTATATCAGGGTCTATCAGTGTCTCAGGGTCTCATTCATCACAACATTTTACCTCAGGGATCCACAGAGCACAGCTAACGTGAGCCCACTTGGTGCCGGCACGCGTGGCCTTCATGGCGCCGCCCTTCTGGGGACAGAGCAGACACTGCGGGTCGATGCCGAGGACGCACGTCCGACACAACCAGTTACCGACGGGAACTTTGACGATGCCGTAACAAGCCTGTGAGGAGGAAGTGACGTCAGAACATCACTGAGGCGTTCACTGACGCCTTCACTGAGGCGTTCACTGACATGTGACACCTCATTTATTTATTTATTTATACGTCTTATAGTCTGGAAAATTAATGTTATCGTTTAGGTTGACTTTTATCAAACCGTCTGTCAGTTAGCATTTTAGTGTTAGTTAGCATTCTCTGTTCTCTTGTCAGATAGCATTCTCTTAGTTAGCGGTCTCTTGTCAGTTAGTGTTCTCGTCAGTTAGCATTCCTTTGTTAGTCTCTTGTCAGTTAGCATTCTCGTTAGTCTCTTGTCAGCTAGCATTCTCTTGTCAGTTAGCGTTCTCTTATTAGTCTCTTGTCAGTTAGCGTTCTCTTGTCCGTTAGCGTCTCTTATTAGTCTCTTGTCAGTTAGTGTTCTCTTGTCGGTTAGTGTTCTCTTATTAGTCTCTTGTCAGTTAGCTTTCTCTTGTCAGTAAGCGTTCTCTTATTAGTCTCTTGTCAGTTAGCTTTCTCTTATTAGTCTCTTGTCAGTTAGCGTTCTCTTGTCAGTTAGCGTTCTCTTATTAGTCTCTTGTCAGTTAGCTTTCTCTTGTCAGTTAGCGTTCTCTTATTAGTCTCTTGTCAGTTAGCGTTCTCTTATTAGTCTCTTGTCAGTTAGCGTTCTCTTATTAGTCTCTTGTCAGTTAACATTCTCTGTTCTCTTGTCAGTTAGCATTCTCTTGTCAGTTAGCATTCTCTGTTCTCGTCAGTTAGCATTCTCTTGTTAGTCTCTAGTCAGTTCGCATTCTCTGTTCGCTTGTCAGTTAGCATTATCTTGTTTGTCACTTGTCAATTGACGTTCTCTTGTCAGTTAGCATTCTCTTTTTAGCCTCTTGTCAGTTAGCGTTCTCTTGTCATTTAGCGTTCTCTTGTTAGTTACATTCTCTTGTCAGTTAGCGTTCTCTTGTTAGTTAGCGTTCTCTTGTTAGTTAGCGTTGTCTTGTTAGTCTCTCGTCAGTTAGCATTCTCTGTTCTCTCGTCAGTTTGTGTTCTCGTGTTAGCGTTCCCTCTCTCGTCAGTTAGCGCTCTCCTCACGAGTGCGTCAGGTGAAGTGGGCGGGGCCTGCGGTCTACCTGGTGAACACAGATGTTGCACTTGTCGCAGAAGACCATGTCGTTTCCTTCCTCGCTGTCGGGCGAGCGGCACACGTCACAGATGACGTCCTCGTCGTACTCGATGCCCAGACCTTCCACCGTCTCGATGGCGTGGTTCATCTTCTCGTGACACTGACGCTCCAGAGCCTCCATGGTACGCTCCATCGTTAGCTCGTCCACAGGCCCCTCCCCTGAAAGACAAAAAACATACGACAACCTCGTTAAAATGACAACGTTCTTCAACGTTCTCTCGTCAGTTAGCGCTCTCTTATCTAGTTAGTTAGAGTTCCCTTGTCAGTTAGTTAGCATTTGCTTGTTTGTTAGTTAGCTTTCTCTTGTTGGTTAGTTAGTGTTCTCTTGTCAGTTAGTTAGCATTTGCTTGTTTGTTAGTTAGCGTTCTCTTGTCTTGTTAGTAAGTGTTCTCTTGTTTGTTAATTAGCGTTCTCTTAGTTAGCGTTCTTGTTTGTTAGTAAGCGTTCTCGTGTCTTGTTAGTTAGCGTTCTCGTGTCTTGTTAGTTAGCGTTCTCGTGTCAGTCATCGTTCTCTTGTTTGTTAGCGTTCTCTTGTCTTGTTAGTTAGTTGGCGTTCTCTTGTTGGTTAATTAGCGTTCTCTTGTTTGTTAGTTAGCGTTCTCTTGTTTGTTAGTTAGCGTTCTCTTGTCTGTTAGCATTCTTTTGTCAGTCAGCGTTCTCTGTTCTCTTGTCAGTTAGCGTTCCCTTGTCGGTCAGTGCACTCGTCTTGTCAGTTAGCACTCTCTTGTCGGTTAGTTAGCGTTCTCGTGTCTTGTTAGTTAGCGTTCTCTTGTCTGTTAGCATTCTTTTGTCAGTCAGCGTTCTCTGTTCTCTTGTCAGTTAGCGTTCCCTTGTCGGTCAGTGCACTCTTGTCTTGTCAGTTAGCACTCTCTTGTCGGTTAGTTAGCGTTCTCGTGTCTTGTTAGTTAGCGTTCTCGTGTCAGTCAGCGTTCTCTTGTCGGTTAGTTAGCGTTCGCTTGTTTGTTAGCGTTCTCTTGTCAGTCAGTGTTCTCTTGTCTTGTTAGTTAGTTAGCGTTCTCGTGTCTTGTTAGTTAGCGTTCTCGTTTGTTAGTTAGCGTTCCCTTGTCGGTCAGTGCACTCTTGTCTTGTCAGTTAGCGTTCTCATCAGTTAGCACTCTCTTGTCGGTTAGTTAGCTTTCTCCTGTCACTCAGTGCTGGTTTGTCAGTCAGCGTTCTCTTGTCTTGTCAGTTAGCGTTCTCATCAGTTAGCACTCTCTTGTCATTTAGTTAGAGTTCTCCTGTCAATTTCGGATTCTCTCGTCAGTTAGCATTCTCCAGGTTGTTAGTTAGCGTTCTCTTGTCCGTTAGTCAGTGTTCTCTTGTCTTGTCAGTTAGCGTTCTCTTGTTTGTTAGTTAGTGTTCCCTTGTTTGTTAATTAGCGTTCTCTTGTCGGTTAGTTAGCGTTCGCTTGTTTGTTAGTTAGCGTTCTCTTGTCAGTCAGCGTTCTCTTGTCGGTTAGTTAGCGTTCTCTTGTTTGTTAGTTAGCGTTCTCTTGTCTGTTAGCATTCTTTTGTCAGTCAGCGTTCTCTGTTCTCTTGTCAGTTAGCATTCCCTTGTCGGTCAGTGCACTCTTGTCTTGTCAGTTAGCATTCCCTTGGCTTGTCAGTTAGCGTTCTCTCGTTTGTCAGTGCTCTCTTGTCAGTCAGCGTTCTCTTGTTTGTCAGTCAGCGTTCTCTTTGTTTGTCAGTTAGCTTTCCCTTGTCAGTCAGCGTTCTCTTGTCAGTCAGTGGTCTCTTGTCGGTTAGTTAGCGTTCGCTTGTTTGTTTGTTAGGGTTCTCTTGTCAGTCAGCGCTCTCTTGTCTTGTTAGGTAGTGTTCTCTTGTCTGTTAGCATTCTTTTGTCAGTCAGCGTTCTCTTGTCAGTTAGCATTCCCTTGTCGGTCAGTGCACTCTTGTCTTGTCAGTTAGCGTTCTCTCGTTTGTCAGTTAGCGTTCTCTTGTCAGTCAGTGCTCGTTTGTCAGTTAGCGTTCTCATCAGTTAGCACTCTCTTGTCGGTTAGTTAGCGTTCTCCTGTCAATTTCGGATTCTTTTGTCATTTAGCATTCTCCAGGTTGTTAGTTAGCGTTCACTTGTCTGTTAGTCAGTGTTCTCTTGTCTCGTCAGTTAGCGTTCTCGTTTTGTTAGTTAGCGTTCTCATCGGTTAGCATTCTCTTGTCAGTTAGCGTTCTCCTGTCAATTTCGGATTCTCTCGTCAGTTAGCATTCTCCAGGTTGTTAGTTAGCGTTCTCTTGACGGTTAGCGTTCTCTTCACGCGTGCGCCATTACGTCGTTAAAAAGACAAACTTTAAACACGAGAACAGCTTCTTCTCAGTCTTCTTCTTCTTCTGCTCACCCATGCGCTGCAGCTGAGCGTTGAGCGTGTGCAGCCAGTGCAGGTCCATGTCGTCCAGGTCGTAGCGACACATGTCCTCTGCTAGCTCTTTGATGTTGACGTAGCCGGGCTCAGTCGACTCTTGACAGGAACACTGGATGTACTTCCTCTGGAGCGAGTACAGGACTTCCTTTGACCTCTCTGCGATGACCCTGAACACAGACCACAGACCAGTGAGACCACAGACCAGAACCCAGAGACCAGAACCCAGAGACAAGGTCTCAGAGGAGCCAGCGTTACCTGACCGACGGCTCAGGGACGGTGTCTGGACTGGCAGGAACCTGGACTCCCTTCTCCCACTCCTGCTTCCAGGTGTCGGCCAACAGGTAATAATCCTCAGGAGGAACATGATGAGAGTCTGGAAGCTTCATGGCACTGATCAGGTCTTTTCTGAACACCTGCAGGACACAAGAGGCATTTAAGAGGCTGGAAAATGACAGAAAGTAGAAAATATTCACATTTAAGAAGCTGAAAAATGACAGAAACATGAAAATATTCACATTTAAGAAGCTGAAAAATGACAGAAACATGAAAATATTCACATTTAAGAAGCTGAAAAATGACAGAAACATGAAAATATTCACATTTAAGAAGCTGAAAAATGACAGAAACATGAAAATATTCACATTTAAGAAGCTGAAAAATGACAGAAACATGAAAATATTCACATATAACAAGCCTGTGAGGAGGAAGTGACGTCAGAACATCACTTGTCAGTTAGCGTTCCCTTGTTTGTTTGTAAGCGTTCTCTTGTCAGTTAGCGTTCCCTTGTCAGTTAGCGTTCTCTTGTTTGTTTGTTAGCGTTCTCTTGTTAGTGTTCCCTTGTCAGTTAGCGTTCTCTAGTTTGTTTGTAAGCGTTCTCTTGTCAGTTAGCGTTCCCTTGTTAGTGTTCCCTTGTCAGTGTTCCCTTGTCAGTTAGCGTTCTCTTGTTTGTTTGTTAGCGTTCTCTTGTCAGTTAGCGCTCCCTTGTTAGCGTTCTCTTGTCAGTTAGTGTTCCCTTGTTTGTTTGTTAGCTAGCGTTCCCTTGTTAGTGTTCTCTTGTCAGTTAGCGTTCCTTTGTTTGTTTGTTAGCGTTCTCTTGTTAGCTAGCGTTCCCTTGTTAGTTTGTTAGTGTTCTCTTGTTTGTCAGCGTTCCCTTGTTTGTTAGCGTTCCCTCGTTAGTGTTCTCTTGTCAGTTAGCATTCCCTTGTTTGTTTGTTAGCGTTCTTTGGTTAGCGTTCCCTTGTAAGTGTTCTCTTGTCAGTTAGTGTTCCCTTGTTAGTTTGTTAGTGTTCTCTTGTTAGTTAGCGTTCCTTGTTAGTGTTCTCTTGTCAGTTAGCGTTCCCTTGTTTGTTTGTTATCGTTCCCTTGTTAGTTAGCGTTCCCTTGTTTGTTTGTGTTCCCTTGTTTGTTTGCGTTCCCTTGTTTGTTTGTTAGTGTTCCCTTGTTTGTTAGCGTTCCCTTGTTAGTTAGCGTTCCCTTGTTAGTGTTCTCTTGTCAGTTAGCGTTTCCTCGTTTGTTAGCGTTCCCTTGTTAGTGTTCCCTTGTGAGTTAGCATTCCCTTGTTAGCATTCTCGTGTCAGTTAGCGTTCCCTTTGTTAGTTAGCGTGAAAATATTCACATTTAAGAAGCTGAAAAATGCTTCTTAAATCACTTGTGTATCAGACTCACTTCAGCAGGTTTCTTGGGGTTGGAGGCCTTGCTTCCAGCTTTACCTCCATATTTGTGGGACGAGCAGAATGAGGTTGAAGGACCTGAATAAAGAGAAAATAAAAAAGATGCCGTTATAATAACAAAAAGCAATAACCAGAAGACAAACATGAAGAACTGAAGGATTTCAGACTCACTGTCATTGTCAGACGAGTCACTGCTGCTCGACAACCTGAGACGTTTCATCCTGTGACGTCCTGTAACAGCAGGTTTTAAATAATTACTTTATTTAATCATTTCATCTCCACGTCGTTTAACTGCAGCAGATGATTCAGGACTCACCATAAAGTTCAGATTGAAAAGCATGCTGTGAACTCCTGTGGTGATCAACAACAGATTAAGGTCATACCTGCAAACAAAAGAGAGAAAAGGTGTTTAAAATATAGGTCAATATTTAGTGAATATTAAAAAAGGGACATAATTCAGCTTCAGCTTCAGCACAGTAAACTGTTTCAACAGACAGGACATGCCTCACATTCCTGTGTGTGTGTGTGTGTGTAGTACCACTCTATACATAGTGTAAGCACAAGATGTTTATTAATTCAAACCTGAAGCTTTTAAAGATACGTTGGCGTAAGTGAAGCAGCAGCACTGACGCACAACTAACTTCACTGAAGAGATGTGCTATATTATACATTAACATATTATAACATTCACATTTAAGAAGCTGAAAAATGACAGAAACGTGAAAATATTCACATTTAAGAAGCTGAAAAATGACAGAAACGTGAAAATATTCACATTTAAGAAGCTGAAAAATGACAGAAACGTGAAAATATTCACATTTAAGAAGCTGAAAAATGTCAGAAACGTGAAAATATTCACATTTAAGAAGCTGAAAAATGACAGAAACGTGAAAATATTCACATTTAAGAAGCTGAAAAATGACAGAAACGTGAAAATATTCACATTTAAGAAGCTGAAAAATGACAGAAACATGAAAATATTCACATTTAAGAAGCTAAATAAATGACAGAAACGTGAAAATATTCACATTTAAGAAGCTGAAAAATGACAGAAACGTGAAAATATTCACATTTAAGAAGCTGAAAAATGACAGAAACATGAAAATATTCACATTTAAGAAGCTGAAAAATGACAGAAACTACACTATTACGGTGTTGACGTAACAGATGTTTGTTTATATTTTAAAGACGCAGGTCCCCCTTGTGGTACTAAACGAAATAAATCACTGTTTGTTGATGAGATAAAAAAGTATTTACAAATCACTTATGTAAAATAACAACGATATTCCAAATCCACGATTAACCCACTGACGTTAAATCACATATTTTTAAAAGACTGTGATTAAACTGAAGTTTGTAAACCACTCACTCTCACACACCAAAGCCCATAGAGAAAACCAGTGATTTTAGCTCACAGGGACACAGGAGCTGCTGGTCCTCTGCTGCCTCGTGTGGTCACTTTGTGTCACTGAAATGTGTCTAAATACATTATTTTTTAAAGCCGAATTCACTAAAATCAGTCATTGTAAGTTAGTGATGGAGGCTCTATAGACTTTGGTGTGGGAGAGTGAGTGACTTTGGTGTGAGAGAGTGAGTGACTTTGGTGTGGGAGAGTGAGTGACTTTGGTGTGAGAGAGTGAGAGACTTTGGTGTGGGAGAGTGAGTGACTTTGGTGTGGCAGAGTGAGTGACTTTGGTGTGGCAGAGTGAGTGACTTTGGTGTGAGAGAGTGAGTGACTTTGGTGTGAGAGAGTGAGTGACTTTGGTGTGAGAGAGTGAGTGACTTTGGTGTGAGAGAGTGAGTGACTTTGGTGTGAGAGAGTGAGTGACTTTGGTGTGGGAGAGTGAGTGACTTTGGTGTGGGAGAGTGAGTGACTTTGGTGTCGGAGAGTGAGTGAGAGTGAGTGACTTTGGTGTCGGAGAGTGGGTGACTTTGGTGTGGGTGAGTGAGTGAGAGTGAGTGACTCTGGTGTGGGTGAGTGAGTGACTTCAGTTTAACACTGACATAAAGACGTGATCACGTGACGTAGATCACTACAACTGTTTGTTTACGACATAAACATCACGTCTCATCTACGTTATAATTGTATTGTTGTTGTTGTTGTTTTTCTTTTTAAATCGCGATACCGGACACTGTCGTAAATCGCCTGCTTCGCGCCAAACACTCGATGTGTGTGGCCCGGAGCGGCCGGCGGGGCGGGCGGGCACTAATGGCCGCTGAGCAGGGAATCAAACATGGCGCCACCGCCGTCATCCAAACATGTCGCTTCATTCGTGTCACAGCGTGGGTTTTGTTGTCAAAAACGGCGAGAAAAAGGACGCGTGTGCGTGTGTTTTACGGCACTGTGGGTGTCGTAAAACACACGTACACACTTATATACACATATATATAGTGAGTCAGCAGGAGAAGGAGGAGAAGAAGAAGGAGGAGAAGAAGAAGGAGGCCACACTCGCTCATATTCTCCACACTTTCCTCCATCTTACCTCCACTTTTCCCGCGCTGCCTCGTGTCCTTCTCCCACGCGCGTGTCCGTCCACAGTGACCGTGTGAAACACAGAGGTTCCGTCTCTGGTTCCACATGAAACTCCTGCGTTGAAGGTTTGAATCTCCTCTTCACGGACTCGCTTCTCCTCCTCTTCCTCCTCCTCTTCCTCTTCCTCCTCCTCCGCTGCACAACAGCTCTATTGTACCGCGCCTTCCGCCGGGTCCTAAACCCCGCAGCGTTCCTTTCATCCTGGGCGCGCTCGATTCGCTCGCCGGCGTCTGCCCCTGTAGCCGCCGACAGCGGGAAACAAAGCCACAGTCCCCGCCCTCTGTAGTCATGGGAAGTTCGGCTCTTTTCAAAGATTCGCTTCTTTTGGCTCCGGCTCCCAAACGACTCTTCACTCAGAACCGTTAGCCTGATTTAGCTTAGATTATGAATGGGTTGTGTGTTATTAAGCAGTTTTCAAAATAAAAGCCTGATTTATATGCATTTTTTCCACTATTAATTCTTAACATTTTAATTAGCGCTGCGCAAAAGGTTAACGCACATTAGCGCGCGTGAACGCAAATCGCGTTTCCGTGACGACTGACCGGAAAAGACGCGCATGACGTCATGTTTACGCGACGGGACACCGAGTGACATGAGTCCGGGCACCGTTTACCAGTTAGCTCCGCTAGCTCCGTTTAGCGCCGCTAGCCTTAGCCTACAGTGGAACTGGAGCGCTCTGTTTGTTAAATGGAAAAAGAGCAGCGCTAACCAATAACGTTAGCGTACCTGTGTACTGCGTATGTGTGCCTCTGTTTTTAAAGTTTAACGTTAACTACAGAGACTCGTTTTAACGATCGGAAGTCACGTAAACACGACGTCACGCGCGTCTTTTACCTGTCAGTCGTCGTGGAAACGCGTTGTGCGCTAACGTTGACGTGTTGACCCAAACCTAACCTAACCTAACCCTGCCCCCTTCTTCTACATAATGGTATGATCCAAGTCTGTCGTCACGTCACTGGTCACATGATGTGTCCATTAAAATAAAATCCCGGAGCCGGAGCACCAGAAGGTCCGGTTCTCCCTGACGGGAGTCGGCTCCTAGGACCAGCTCGTTCACAAAGAGCACATCACTATTCCTTTGATATTAAAGGAACCTTGAGGCAGAACCTCGTTTCTAAAGAACTGCTTTGAGTTTAGGACTCTGCATTATTATGGTTAAGGGTTTTTTTTGTGTACAAAACTCACATACCTGTACTTTACTTTGTTATATATGTGTACTTTTACTCCACTACGTTTCCTCTAACTCGCTCTGTTACTCGTTATGACCAAAATAAACCAAATAAAATCACAAGAAGAAGAAGAAGAAGAGTTGGTATTATGGTCTGTATTTATAGAGCTTTTCACCCATTCAACTCCTCATACTTCAGAACAGTAAAGAGTTTTACTGGAGTAATATTATAAATACTTTAAGTATCACTTTGAAGTACTTTATACACGACAAGTCAGAGAGAGTCGTCACTGAAGAGTCCTGAGACACAAGAATCAAGTTAAAAAGACTGAAAAGAAGAATCCTACTGAGAATTCAAAATCTACTTCAAGTTCCAAAATGTACTTAGAATTCCAAATTCTACGTAGATCCCAAAATCTACTTATAATCCCAAAATCTATTTATAATCCCAAATTCTATTTATAATTCCAAATTCTATTTATAATTCCAAAATCTACTTATAATCCTAAATTCTACTTATAATTTCAAAATCTACTTATAATCGCAAATTCTATTTATTTATAATCCTAAAATCTAGTTATAATTCTAAAATCTACTCATAATCCCAAAATCTACTTATAATCCCAAAATTTATTTATAATCCCAAAATCTATTTATAATCCCCAAATTTATTTATAATCCCAAAATCTACTTACAATTCCAAAATCTATTTACAATCCCAAATTCTATTCATAATCCCAAATTCTATTTATAATCCCAAATTCTATTTATAATTCCAAAATCTATTTATAATCCCAAATTCTATTTATTTATAATCCTAAAATCTAGTTATAATTCTAAAATCTACTCATAATCCCAAAATCTACTTATAATACCCAAATGTATTTATAATCCCAAAATCTACTTATAATCCCCACATTTATTTATAATCCCCAAATCTATTTATAATCCCAAAATCTACTTAGAATTCCAAAATCTATTTACAATCCCAAGTTCTATTTATAATCCCAAATTCTATTTATAATCCCAAATTCTATTTATAATCCTAAAATCTACTTATAATTCTAAAATCTACTCATAATCCCAAAATCTACTTATAATCCCCAAATGTATTTATAATCCCAAAATCTACTTATAAACCTGAAATGTATTTATAATCCCGAAAACTACTTATAATCCCCAAATTTATTTATAATCCCAAAATCTATTTATAATCCCTAAATCTATTTATAATCCCAAATTCTATTTATAATCCCACATTCTATTTATTTATAATCCTAAAATCTAGTTATAATCCTAAAATCTAGTTATAATTCTAAAATCTACTTATAATCCCCAAATTTATTCAAAATCACAAAATCTATTTATAATCCTGAAATTTATTTATAATCCCAAAATCTATTTAGAATCCCTAAATGTATTTATAATCCCAAATTCTACTTATAATCCCCAAATCTATTTATAATCCCAAAATCTACTTATAATCCTGAAATTTATTCATAATCCAAAAATCTATTTATAATCCCCAAATGTATTTATAATCCCAAAATCTACTTTAATCCCCAAACTCTATTTATAATCCCAAAATATACTTAGAATTCCAAAATCTATTTACAATCCCAAATTCTATTTATAATCCCACATTCTATTTATAATTCCAAAATCTATTTATAATCCCAAATTCTACTTATAATTCCAAAATCTATTTATAATCCCAAATTCTATGTATTTATAATCCTAAAATCTAGTTATAATCCCAAAATCTACTTATAATCCCGTAATTTATTTTTAATCCCAAAATCTATTTATAATCCCAAAATCTATTTACAATCCCAAATTCTATTTATAATCCCAAATTCTATTTATAATTCCAAAATCTATTTATAATCCCAAAATCTACTTATAATCCCAAATTCTACTTATAATTCCAAAGTCTACTTATAATCCCCAAATTCTATTTATAATCCCAAAATCTACTTAGAATTCCAAAATCTACTCATAATCCCTAATCCCTTAGAGTCATGAACGCGACGTCCGACACAAGAATCAAAGTCAACGATGTCCGACTGTAGATTAACGTTAAAAAGACTTAAAAACAAATCTTTTTAATTCAAAATGTATGTTTGTGTCGTGGACAAAAACCACGTCGCCACAGCTGTGATGACTCCGCCCACAAAGAGGAGGAGCTACGACCGACGCTAAAGTCACAACGTCGACATGCGGAGGAGAAAAATCCATTTATTTAAAAAAAGAACAGAATAAAACTTTGACTAAAAATCAAACTGTTTCTATACAAAAACATCCAGGAGAATATAAAAAAAACCAAAACATTACAAAACCTTGTCGTTAATAACGTTCTTACGAAGTGGCGACACGAAAATATCCCAGCATTCTTCGCTTTTCCAGGTGAAAACATGGAGTTGATCTCGACTCTGAACTTTGGCCTAACGGATACAGCACGTTTAAGAATAATCTAACGCACACGCACGGATTAATCCTCACAGGATTCATATAAATACAAAATATCTCTCTCGTGTGTGTGTGTGTGTATGTGTGTGTGTGTGTGTGCGACTCAAACACGACATTTACAGCCGACGACGACGTCAATAAAAGCTTTCAAATCAAATACATTCATAGAATAATATAAATATTCACAGCATTCTCAGCAGCAGCAGCAGCAGCTAAGTCACCACGTTTACAGCAAATCCATCGTTACATTCACACCTACTTTGTTTCTGCAGAACGAAAAACTAAAAAAATCGCAACCGGACGAAAAAAAAACGTGTACGTTTGTTTCGTGAAACGCGATCTTTCACAGGCCCATCTGCATGTCCGCGAAGTTGAAGAAGTTGTCGACGTCCCGGGACGACGTGTTTTTGTTGTCCGAGACGAAAACCTGCGAGAGAGAAAAACACTCGTTAACGTTTGCGGAAAGTTAGGAGCTGGTTACGCAAAGTTCTTACGGAATCATTTTAATGCATTTTTGAAATTCAGGAAGCGAAAAGTATCTCTGGATGACTTGAAATTTAGCATCATAATAGTCGGCATCGCCCTGAACAAGGATCAGTTGAAAAAATGTGCATATCTTTTCAGGAATAATTTTAATATTTTTGAAATTCAGGAAATGATCCATTTTCCCAGATGCACTTTGACAGTGAGCTGACTTTCTTCTCAAAAACTAAAAGTATCTCGGAATGACTTGAAATTTAGCGTCATAATAGTCGGCATCGCCCTGAACAAGGATCTGTTGAAAATATTTGCAAAGCTCTAAAGGAATAATTTGAATGATTTTTTGAAATTCAGGAAATGATCCATTTGCCCTGATGCACTTTGACAGTGAGCTGACTTTTTTCTCAAAAAATAAAAGTATCTCTGAATTATTTGAAATTTAGCACCATAATAGTCGGCATCGCCCTGAACAAGGATCAGTTGAAAATATATGCATATCTCGTAAGGAATAATTTTTATGAATTTTTGAAATTCAGGAAATGATCCATTTGTTCAAATGCACGTTGACAGTGAATTGACTTTCTTCCCAAAAATGAAAAGTATCTCGGAATGACTTGAAATTTACCATCATAATATTCGGCATCACCCTGAACAAGAATCTGTTGAAAATATTTGCAAACCTCTTAAGGAATAATTTCAATTAACTTTTGAAATTGAGGAAATTATCCATTTGCCCTGATGCACTTTGACAGTGAGCTGACTTTCTCCTCAAAACAAAAAGTATCTCAGAATGACTTGAAATTTACCATCATAATAGTCAGCATCGCCCTGAACAAGGATCAGTTGAAAATATATGCATATCTCGTAAGGAATAATTTTTATGAATTTTTGAAATTCAGGAAATGATCCATTTGTTCAAATGCACTTTGACAGTGAATTGATTTTCTTCCCAAAAATGAAAAGTATCTCGGAATGACTTGAAATTTACCATCATAATAGTCGGCATCGTCCTGAACAAGAATCTGTTGAAAATATTTGCAAACCTCTTAAGGAATAATTTCAATTAACTTTTGAAATTGAGGAAATTATCCATTCGTCCTGATGCACTTTGACAGTGAACTGACTTTCTTCTCAAATACAAAAAGTATCTCAGAATGACTTGAAATTTACCATCATAATAGTCGGCATCGCCCTGAACAAGGATCAGTTGAAAATATTTGCAAACCTCTTAAGGAATAATTTTGATGGATTCAGGAAATGATCCATTTGCCCTGATTCACTTTGACAGTGAGCTGACTTCTTCACAAAACATGAGGCACATTTGCGTTGTTCCTAATGAGGTTGCACAGTGTTTGTATTATGTTAGCCTTTACGTTCCAAATCATGCATTACCATAACTGAAAAATCTTCTTTAGCTCCCCCTATAGGAATACATACTACCTACGGGCACTTCGAAAATTAATTTAGCTTAATCACGATTTTGCCCATGAAGGAAATTCATCATCAATTCAATCAATTTGCTGCGAGTGCTTTTCGTCGCAATGTGTGAGAATATCGTAAACCTTTACGTCTCTAGAGGCGTAAAACAAAAAAATAAAGATTACATTTACGACGTCAAGTAGTTATTCTGAAGTGCCACAAGGGGGAGCCGCATGCTATTCCAGGTTTTTGTGTTTTATAATGTTTTGGTTAAAGATTCTAGTTTTTTTTTGCGATATCTGTGGTTTTCATCGTAACATTAGATTTATCGCAGTAATCGTAAAGAATCGGTGTTATACAAAAATCTCAGATAAAACAAAAACACAAAGACTTTTGAACTCGTGAGTATCGCAGACACGACTACTGCCGCTACTCGACTGTGTTTGTGAATGAAAGACAGGTGGCGCTGTTACCTTGGTGCCGCTGAAGACGTCACTGGCGATTTTCTTGCAGGCTTCAACGACTCCGTCGCCGTTGAGCTCCAGCGCGATCACAGGACCTTTGACGGTAAGACAACGTTGTGTTTGTTTGTTTTGAATCAATATAAATCTATTTATTCACTATAATAAACCTTTAAAGGAAAAAGGACTCGCGTACCTTTGGTGATCGACTCCACCAACTCATCTGCACTGTTCTGGAAAACCCTCTTGACGTCTTCAGGTCTCATGGACACTTCTTTAGTCTGGACCAACACGAAGCCTTTAGCCGTCGCCTGTTAATATACGACATTTAAGAGGTTTGACGCGATTCTGTGACGCGGCAACGCTTCGTATTTTAACAACAGCACAAACACGACAAAGTTAACGCATTCACACGCAGACACTTTTAATAAACACAAGGTTAATTCTACAATATCTGCGTCACATGATCATGTCTTTATTTTAAGTCCATAGAGAAAACCGGTGATTTTAACATCACAGGGACACAGGAGCTGCCGGTCCTCTGCTGCCTCGTGTGGTCACTTTGTGTCACTGAGTTGTGCAGGTTAATGCTTCATTTAATCTCCTCAATATAAGTGAAGGTGAGCGATGTGGTTTTTCTATTGAAGAACTCGCACAGACACACAATCACAGATAGACACATACATAGACACACACACATACATAGACACACAAAGAAACACACACACATACATAGACACACAAAGAAACACACACACATAGAGACAGACACACACACAGAAACATACACACAGAAACACACACAGACAAACACACACACAGACAAACACACACACAGACAAACACACACACACACACACAGACAAACACACACACACAGACAAACACACACACAGATATACACACACACACATACAGACACACACACAAACATACAGACAGACAAACACACACACAGATACACACACACATAGACACACACACACACACACAAACATACACACACACACAAACATACAGACAGACAGACAGACAGACACACACACACACAAACATACAGACACACACATACAGACACACACACAGACAAACACACACACACAAACATACAGACAGACAGACAGACACACACACACATACAAACACACACACACATACACAAACACACACAGACAAACACACACACAAACATACAGACAGACAGACACACACACACAGACAAACAGACACACACACATACAGAGACAAACACACACACACACACACACACACACACACACACACACAGACAAACACACACGCACACACCCCGACACACACATACACAGACAAATGCGCACACACACACACACACACACACACACACACACACACACACACACACACACACACACTTCCTGTTTCAGCCACAGCGTCACCACCTGACCCGCCTCACTTCCTGTCTGCGTCTCACCTGGTCGATCATCTTGCGTGCGTTGGCGGTCGTGTACTCCCCGGCGAAGAAGACAAACAGACAGGACTCGTCGCTGTCCTTGCGTCGCCCCCCTCTGGTCAACGGGACGATGCTGCGCGACGCGTCGCATGACACCCGCACGGGCCCGAACTCGGAGTCCGGCGCCGGCGGCGGCACGAAGTCCGCGACCGCCGCCGCCTCGGGCAGCAGGCCCCAGTTGTTCTCGCCGGACACGGGCGTGAAGTCGTGGACGTTGCTCCAGTTGTTGTTGAAGATGCTCAGGCCGGCGTCCTTGAAGTGGAAGCCCAGCTCGGGGTAGTAGAACTGGAAGCAGCCGAACCTCATCGCCGTGGACGACTCGATGATGGGCTGCGTGCTGCAGCACAGGAACACCTCCATCTTCTTGCAGTCGCGCGTGCGGAACTGCTGGCACGCCACGGCGCACCGGATGTCCCTGCAGTCCCGGAAGAAGACGCTGCCCTTGACGGCGCCCAGGAAGACGCGGCAGTTGACGCAGTCGTCGATGGTGACGGTCGCCGCGTGGTCGAACACGTAGATGTCGCAGTTCTCGCACTCCTGGATGACAAACTGCTGACCGCCCAGTTTCCCCGGCAGACGACCCGCCGTCACGTCCCTGAGCTTCGTCAGCATGTAGTCTTTAGGGTCCACCTGCAAGAGACGCTACGGTCAGTGACTGCTGCGCGTACGGAGAGCGCCCCCTGCTGCTGAGAACCAGCCTGATGCAAGGGAGAAACAGACTCGGTTCATCTAATCTCCCACACCAAAGTCCATAGAGAAAACCGGTGATTTTAACATCACAGGGACACAGGAGCTGCTGGTCCTCTACTGCCTCGTGTGGTCACTTTGTGTCACTGTGTTAAGTCTAAAGTAAATATTCACTAAAATCAGTCATTGTAAGTTAGTGATGGAGGCAGCAGTGGATCAACAACTCCTGTGAACTCCTGTGTGCTGTGATGTTAAAATCACTGGTTTACTCTATGGACTTTGGTGCGGGAGAGTGAGTGACTTTGGTGTGGGAGAGTGAGTGACTTTGGTGTGGGAGAGTGAGTGACTTTGGTGTGGGAGAGAGAGTGAAAAAAAAACCTGATTTTGGCCACTGAATAAAAGACTAACTCTTCCGCACCAAAGTCACTAACTCTTCCGCACCAAAGTCACTCACTCTCCTGCACCAAAGTCACTCACTCTCCCACACCAAAGTCACTCACTCCCCCACACCAAAGTCACTCACTCTCCCGCACCAAAGTCACTCACTCTCCCGCACTAAAGTCACTCACTCTCCCGCACCAAAGTCACTCACTATCTCGCACCAAAGTCACTCACTATCTCGCACCAAAGTCACTCACTCTCTCACACCAAAGTCACTCACTCTCTCACACCAAAGTCACTCGCTCTCCCACACCAAAGTCACTCACTCTCCCACACCAAAGTCACTCACTCTGCCACACCAAAGTCACTCGCTCTCCCACACCAAAGTCACTCACTCTGCCACACCAAAGTCACTCGCTCTCCCACACCAAAGTCACTCACTCTCTCACACCAAAGTCACTCACTCTCCCACACCAAAGTCAATCACTCTCCCACACCAAAGTCACTCACTCTCCCACACCAAAGTCACTCACTCTCCCACACCAAAGTCCATAGAGTAAACCAGTGATTTTAACATCACAGTTCACAGGAGTTGTTGATCCACTGCTGCCTCCATCACTAACTTACAATGACTGATTTTAGTGAATTCAGCTTTTAAAATATTTAATTAAGACTTAACTCAGTGACACAAAGTGACCACACGAGGCAGCAGAGGACCAGCAGCTCCTGAGTCCCTGTGAGCTAAAATCACTGGTTTTCTCTATGGACTTTGGTGTGGGAGAGTGAGTGGTTTACGTCACATTTTGTGTTCCCACTCGCCACACAGCAGGCTTCCATTGTCAGCTCATTGCGCCACCTACTGGCAACAGGAAGTACACCTTCAGTAACAAACATTGCTTCATTTACACAAGGCTTTCAGTGTGCTACATCTATTAATATATATATAATATTGTCATTATTATTTTTATTATTATTATTACGAGATCATCATATCAACAGAACATTTAACTGTGAATAACAGCGAACATTGAAACAGGAACATAATGAACGGTTTGTTTTCATTAAAGGTAACAGAGACACACGGAGAGGTGAGGGAAAGAGGAAGTGGGTTAACGCCTGTGTGTGTGTGTGTGTGTGTGTGGTCAGCAGTGAACACACACACACACACACACACACACACTGTGCAGTAATCAGATTATAAGATGAAGTGAGAGGCTTTGAGGCCACGACTCCTGTGATGAAGATGATGTTGAGTAACAGTGAGACACAAACAAACTCAAGGTAACTTAGTTACAAACACAAACACTGACAACAACGGCAACGTTTGTGCAACAGCAAATAAGCTGCAGTACATATGCCTGGCCTGTATGTGGCGCTGTAACTCAGGGAACGTCCTCCTAAACTCAGAGCAAATGACGGTCCCTAAGGAATAAAAAGCTAATTTGATTAAAAAAAAAAGACATTTGCACTTTGATTTACTTCTGATTCTGCTACGTTTGACCTGTACAGATCCAGATCCTGTATAAATCCAGATCCTGTATAAATCCAGATCCTGTATAAATCCAGGTCCTGTATGAATCCAGATCCTGTATGAATCCAGTTACTGAATAAATCCAGGTCCTGTATGAATCCAGATCCTGTATGAATCCAGTTACTGAATAAATCCAGATCCTGTATGAATCCAGTGACTGAATAAATCCAGATCCTGTATAAATCCAGGTACTGAATAAATCCAGGTACTGAATAAATCCAGATCCCGTATTAATCCAGATCCTGTATAAATCCAGATCCGGTATTAATCCAGATCCTGTATAAATCAAGGTCCTGTATAAATCCAGGTACTGATTAAATCCAGGTACTGATTAAATCCAGATCCTGAATAAATCCAGATCCTGTATAAATCCAGATCCTGAATAAATACAGATCCTGTATAAATCCAGATCCTGAATAAATACAGATCCTGTATAAATCCAGGTCCTGAATAAATCCAGATCCTGTATAAATCCAGGTCCTGAATAAACCCAGGTACTGTATAAATCCAGGTACTGTATAAATCCAGGTACTGTATAAATCCAGATCCTGTATAAATCCAGATCCTGTATATATCCAGATCCTGTATAAATCCAGGTACTGAATAAATCCAGATCCTGTATAAATCCAGGTCCTGTATAAATCCAGGTACTGAATAAAACCAGATCCCGTATAAATCCAGATCCTGTATGAATCCAGTTACTGAATAAATCCAGATCCTGAATAAATCCAGATCCTGTATAAATCCAGATCCTGATCCAAAGCCACAAAACAGACTTTTTTTTTAACTAAATGATTAATCAAGAAAATAATCGAAAGATTAATCAATGATTTAATCGCCCTAATCCTTTTCCATGAAGCTACGCATAAGAAGACGTAATTCACATTTACGCTGAACAAAATATAAACAATTCACAGTATTATTGGGAAAATACCTAAATAATATTCTTAAATATAATTTGATAAGGTTCTTAAATGTAAGTGGGCGGGGCCTTCTGTGCGTTTTTCGTGAATACCTGAAGACGTTTTTTCGTAAATGTGTACAAATACAAAGCAAATATTCAAACGTAAACATATCTCACATATAAAACTCTAATATTTTTATTTTCAACATTAACATTTTAAAGAATTATAAGAATCGTAAACAAACTCTCGAGGACCAGAAAGCTGCAGCGCCCCCTTGTGGCGACTCTTATTAAATCATTAAGAGTGTATGTTGGTGAAATGAACAGCGTTTTTCGCGTTGTCACGAACACATACCGCGACGGACGATATAATCGTGTGTTGCCCCGCCCCCTTTACGTGTCATCGTGAACGCGGCGTGAGTTCACTGAAAATGAGCTTCCTGTAAGCGCGTGACAGACGGCTCGGCTGTAAGAACAGCCAAATTCGTTAGCGCGCGTCAGTTTGGCGGTAAAATGTCGTGAGTGTATCGCGATATTTCGGTTGTTTTTGTTGTGTTTTCGATCGTCACCTTCTCGCGCTTGTCCCAGCTGTATTGCTTCGGAGCTTCGTCGCTGTTGTTGCCAAGGGGAACCGCGTTGCCCGCCGCCGTCGTCGCGTCGACGGTGGTCGTCGTCGGAGTCCGTTCGTCTTTCTCCGACTTTCTCTTGGATTTCTTGGAGAAGAAACAGCCCATGTTTCCGCGTCACTGCGGCGGTTTTTTCACGCTAAAAAAAAAAACACTGCGGCTCCGCACACGAGAAACACGACAAACGTGACGCCGGAGATTAGCTAGCAGCACTTTAGTTGACAAGGTTTTTTTCTTTAGCTTCCCGTTTCCAAGCGTCGCCTCTCATCCAATCAGCGCCGCGCTGGCTCTTACAGTAGCCAATCACAGAAGCAGCACGCGGTGACGTCAACGCGTAAACGATGAGGCGTTTGAGGACAAATCGTACCAACGAGTTGCTGTGAAGCAGGTAGGTAATTTATACGATTTATACTTAAATTTAAAGATAAATGTCTCATTTTAAATGTTTAAAACGGAACAAAGTGACGATATAAGGTCAGAGAAAACAATTATACACGTGTGTTTAAATTATTATTGATTATATATGAGTTATAAATAATAAATGATGCTATTTATACTTCAATCTAAAGGAAATGAGAAAGAAAATCCAAATTTAAATGTTTAAAATTGAACAAAGTGACAACATATGTTCAGAAAATCAAACAATCCTGTATAAATCGAATTATTAATAATATAAACACTTATAAATGAATAAACACAAGAATAGAAATCCATAATTAATAATGTAATAAAATCCATAATCTCAACCCTAAAGAGGCATTGGTAGCCACGTTAATCCAGACTATGGTGACCTTAAATAAACTAAATATATATTTAAATAATTTAATTAAAGACACATTAAACTCACTCTTGTCTCCAAAAATTGTAATGACTCTTTTTATATTTTATTTTTTATATTATATAAATGGTATTTTTTTTATTATTAGTCATCTTGCTGCCTGTAAAATGTATTTCTACACATAATTATATTGGTGACTTGTTTATTTCATTACCACCATGACTGAATATTTAGTCTGCTCCTTCTTTTATCAACTAAACACCAATGTATTTTGATATATGTTTTATTAAAAAAACAATACAGAGATAAAATAGCATGCCTTTTTTCACTTGAGTTACTTGAACGCACCGTCATCGACACATGGGACACGCCCCCTCTGGGTGTCGTCGTCATAACACGAAGCAGGATTTTTTTACCTGTCAAAATATCTCAAGAAATCGTTTAAATACAAGTGTTTTTACACAAATACAAACTTTAGACACATGTGTGAATTTGACTTATTGTTAAAAAGAACAAAGTAAAACACCAAAAAATACAAAATGGAAACAATTGAAACTGAAAATCTGAGTTCACATCTTTTTTTTCTTTTTTTTTCAATCAAATCTTTAAGTCTGCGATATTTACGTCACATGATCACGTCTTTATTTCACTGTTGGAACAGGAAACTGAAGTTTGTAAACCTGCTGGTCCTCTGCTGCCTCGTGTGGTCACTTTGTGTCACTGAGTTAAGTCTAAAGTAAATATTTTAAAAGCTGAATTCACTAAAATCAGTCATTGTAAGTTAGTGATGGAGGCAGCAGTGGATCAATGAGTGACTTTGGTGTGTGAGAGTGAGTGACTTTGGTGTGGGAGAGTGAGTGACTTTGGTGTGGGAGAGTGAGTGACTTTGGTGTGAGAGAGTGAGTGACTTTGGTGAGGGAGAGTGAGTGACTTTGGTGTGAGAGAGTGAGTGACTTTGGTGTGGGAGAGTGATTGACTTTGATGTGGGAGAGTGAGTGACTTTGGGTGACTTTGGTGTGGGAGAGTGAGTGACTTTGGTGTGGGAGATTGATTGACTTTGGTGTGGGAGAGTGAGTGACTTTGGGTGACTTTGGTGTGGGAGAGTGAGTGACTCTGGTGTGAGAGAGTGAGTGACTTTGGTGCGGGAGAGTGAGTGACTTTTGGTGACTTTGGTGTGGGAGAGTGAGTGACTTTGGTGTTGGAGAGTGAGTGACTTTGGTGTGGGAGAGTGAGTGAATTTGGTGTGGGAGTGTGAGTGACTTTGGTGTGGGAGAGTGAGTGACTCTGGTGTGGGAGAGTGAGTGACTTTGGTGTGGGAGAGTGGGTGACTTTGGTGTGGGAGAGTGAGTGACTTTGGTGTGGGAGTGTGAGTGACTTTGGTGTGGGAGAGTGAGTGACTTTGGTGTGGGAGAGTGAGTGACTTTGGTGTGGAAGAGTGAGGGACTTTGGTGTGGGAGAGTGAGTGACTTTGGTGTGAGAGAGTGAGTGACTTTGGTGTGGGAGAGTGAGTGACTTTGGTGTGGGAGAGTGAGTGACTTTGGTGTGGGAGAGTGAGTGACTTTGGTGTGAGAGAGTGAGTGACTTTGGTGTGGGAGAGTGAGTGACTTTGGTGTGAGAGAGTGAGTGACTTTGGTGTGGCAGAGTGAGTGACTTTGGTGTGGGAGAGTGAGTGACTTTGGTGTGGGAGAGTGAGTGACTTTGGTGTGAGAGAGTGAGTGACTTTGGTGTGGGAGAGTGAGTGACTGGTGTGGGAGAGCGAGTGACTTTGGTGTGAGAGAGCGAGTGACTTTGGTGTGGGAGAGTGAGTGACTTTGGTGTGGGAGAGTGAGTGACTTTGGTGTGGAAGAGTGAGTGACTTTGGTGTGGAAGAGTGAGTGACTTTGGTGTGGAAGAGTGAGTGACTTTGGTGTGGGAGAGTGAGTGACTTTGGTGTGGGAGAGTGAGTGACTTTGGTGTGGGAGAGTGAGTGACTTTGGTGTGGAAGAGTGAGTGACTTTGGTGTGGAAGAGTGAGTGACTTTGGTGTGGGAGAGTGAGTGACTTTGGTGTGGAAGAGTGAGTGACTTTGGTGTGGAAGAGTGAGTGACTTTGGTGTGGAAGAGTGAGTGACTTTGGTTTGGGAGAGTGAGTGGTTTACAAACATTCATATTTCAACAGCAACATTGTTAACAGTGATATTTTGGTGCATTTGTTGAATTCTTTTAGTTTTACAGTCATAGTGGTAGAACCCGTCCAGACTGTTCCAAACGTTCTCCACAGATTAGAAGAAGAACTTAGATTATAATATAATTCAACTGTGATGATCACATGTAACAGTGACATCAACATGAAAACAAAGTGTTACAAAACAGGGCCGGAATAACCTGTTCTGTGGCCCTGACACCCCCACCCACACACACACACACACACACACCCTCTGAGTGTGTGTGTGTGTGTGTGTGTGTCACCTTTAGGCCTTTGGTTAAATATTGAACAGATTAATTTAATTCCAGGATATGAAACACGTAGCTTTAGCTTCAGTGTGTATTTAAAATTAAAATAAAGCAACATTAGCATGAATGAAGTCTCGGTTTATCATCTTTATGTTTTAAATGTTTTTGAATAAAGAAAGAAGAACATACTGTCATGTTTCCTGGAACAAAAGAGGAGTAAAAAAAATAAACATTTAAAATTCTTCACGATAAGTTGAATTTAAGAGGTTTTCTATCTTTGAAACATGTGAGAAATAATGAAAATACAAACATCTTTGTGTCTTTGTCACATTTTCTGATCATGTGACGTGAATATCCTTCTTTTCCTGTTTTTGAAGAGCAGACGCACAAAAACAAACAAAGTGCACAGTCATCAGAACCTCAGGATCATGACTCAGCAGCTGCAGATCCACAGCTCTGTGATCGTCTCACTCTGGACTCTTTAGTTATTTCATTTTATTTAAAACTTGAAGAATTTTTATTATTAGGATCATTAAAAAAACGAAGAAAATCACTAAAAAATGTCTGATTATTGACTTAAAAACACCGTCTAACTCGCCAACATACAGTCCTAGGGATTTATACTGCTCACAATAACAAGAACCACCAACATTCATGCATTTGTTTGTTATTTTTTAAAATAACTGAAGTACAGTTTGTGGGATGTTTTTGTAACATGACAACATATTGTGTCTTTTATGGTCACGTGACTCAAGTTTTTGTCACATGACCTCATATTGTTCATGTTTTGGTAAATCATTGTTGTGTGAGTACATGTTGTTTGTCGTCACTTTTTTTTACAAATGATTGTTTCACAAAGTCACGGGAAACGTTGTTGTGTTTTTTTACGTGAATTTAACACGATATTTTATCGCACAAAAACATCGCAGCATCATGTCCACAGTTAAAAATGAAACGGAACTATGTGTACGACGGATTTACTGCGACACAAATGCGACGGAATCGCTAACGATGCATAACAACGTGACTGACGATCATCGCAATGACTGACGAACATCGCAATGACTAACGATCATTGCAATGACATCGTGACTGACGATCATTGCAATGACATCGTGACTAACGATCATCGCGATGACTGACGATCATCGCGATGACTGACGATCATCGCAATGACTGACGATCATCGCAATGACATCGTGACTAACGATCATCGCGATGACTGACGATCATCGCAATGACATCGTGACTGACGATCATTGCAATGACATCGTGACTAACGATCATCGCGATGACTGACGATCATCGCAATGACATCGTGACTAACGATCATTGCAATGACATCGTGACTAACGATCATCGCAATGACATCGTGACTAACAATCATCGCAATGACATTGTGACTGACGATCATCGCAATAGCTCACGATCATCGCAGTAACTAGCGATCATCGCAGTAACTAGAGATCATCACAATAACTGACGATCATCGCAATAACTAGCGATCACGCAATAACTGACGATCATCGCAATAACTGACGATCATCGCAAAAACTGACGATCATCGCAGTAACTAGCGATCATCACAATAACTGACGATCATCGCAATAACTAGCGATCATCGCAATAACTGACGATCATCGCAATGACTGACGATCATCGCGATCATCGCAATAACTGACGATCATCGCAATAACTGACGATCATCGCAATAGCTGGCGATCATCGCAATAACTGACGATCATCGCAATAACTAGCGATAATCGCAATAACTGACGATCATCGCAATGACTGACGATCATCGCAATAACTGACGATCATCGCAATAACTGACGATCATCGCAATAACTGACGATCATCGCAATAGCTGGCGATCATCGCAATAACTGACGATCATCGCAATAACTGACGATCATCGCAATAACTAGCAATCATCGCAATAACTGACGATCATCGCAATAACTGACGATCATCGCAATAACTAACGATCATCGCAATAACTGACGATCATCGCAATAGCTGACGATCATCGCAATAACTAGCGATAATTGCAATAACTGACGATCATCGCAATAACTGACGATCATCGCAATAACTGACGATAATCGCAATAACTGACGATCATCGCAATAACTGACGATCATCGCAATAACTAACGATCATCGCAATAACTGACGATCATCGCAATAACTGACGATCAGCGCAATAACTGACGATCATCTCAAAAACTGACGATCATCGCAGTAACTAGCGATCATCGCAGTAACTAGCGATCATCGCAATAACTGACGATCATCGCAATAACTAGCGATAATCGCAATAACTGACGATCATCACAATAACTGACGATCATCGCAATGACTGACGATCATCGCAATAGCTGGCGATCATCGCAATAACTGACGATCATCGCAATAACTGACGATCATCACAATAACTAGCAATCATCGCAATAACTGACGATAATCGCAATAACTGACGATCATCGCAATAACTAACGATAATCGCAATAACTGACGATCATCGCAATAACTGACGATCATCGCAACAACTAACGATCATCGCAACGACTGACGATCATCGCAATAACTGACGATCATCGCAATAACTAGTGATAATCGCAATAACTGACGATCATCGCAATAACTGACGATCATCGCAATGACTGACGATCATCGCAATGGCTGACGATCATCGCAATAGCTGACGATCATCGCAATAACTGACGATCATCGCAATAACTGACGATCATCGCAATAACTGACGATCATCGCAATAACTAGCAATCATCGCAATAACTGACGATCATCGCAATAACTAACGATCATCGCAATGACTGACGATCATCGCAATAACTAACGATCATCGCAATAACTGACAATCATCGCAATGACTGACGATCATCGCAATAACTGACGATCATTAATAACTGATTAATAACTGAAGTACGTGTTTTATTACATATAACATGTCAACATATTGTGTCTTTATGGTCACGTGACTCACTTTTTAGTCACATGACCTCATATTGTTCCTGTTTTGGTAAATCATTGTTGTGTGAGTACATGTTGTTGATCACGTGACTCATCTTTGGAACACTAGTTCATGTTTTAGGCTCCGCCCATTGAAGTTTGTGCACCTTTAAAAACAACAATAATAATAGTAATACATCTGTTTTGAAAGTGTATTTTTTTTCTCACAATGTTATCGTCACAGGAAACGGGATTATCGTGTTTTATCGAGCACGAGCTGCTTCCTTTTTTTTACGCAGTGTACCTTTAAAAGGTTGAACTGTCCTGTGTGTGTGTGTGTGTGTGTGCAGTTGATCAGCTGAGTGTGTGTGTGTGTTGCAGCAGCAGCAGCAGACTCCTCACACTCACTGACTGATGTTGAGGATGATGAAGATGATGAAGACGTCTTCTCCCCTGCTCACCTCCTCCTCGTCCTCCTCCTCCTCTTCCTCCCTCCTCGCGCTCCTCCTGCTCGCGCTCCTGCAGCCTCTGACGGAGGCGGAGGAGGATCACGGAGGCGCCGCCATGGAGGAGCTGACCACGGAGAAGGAGGCGGAGGAGAGTCACCGTCAGGACAGCGTCAACCTGCTGACCTTCATCCTCCTCCTCACCGCCACCATCCTCACCATCTGGCTCTTCAAGCACCGCCGCGTGCGCTTCCTGCACGAGACCGGCCTGGCCATGATTTACGGTGAGGCACGCGCGCTCGCCTGTCGGTGTGATGACGTCATCACCTTCACTTTCGCCCGCAGCCTCCGCAACATGAACATGAACATGAACACACGCGTTTTTTTTTTTCTGCCTCAGCTTCGCATTCGAGACGCTTCCGCCGATCCGGTGACGTCACAGAGCGGCGCGATTTCATCACGTATCGCGATTAAACCAGTGAATAGTATGGCGATAATCGTAAAAATGGTGAAAAAAATGAAATGACATTTTTCCATAAAAGTGACTTGATAAAGTATATCTCGCCGACCGACGTTCGCGCTGCGTTCCATTTAAGTCGGAACTTGGAGTGATGTTTCTCGGGTTAGCATCACGTATTAAATCAGTGAATGGTGGCTAATGCTCAGTATCGCGTTAATCGTAAATGGTGAAAATTATTTAATTTTTCCATAAGACTGACTTGTAAACATATATATCATCGACCGACGTTCACGCTGCGTTCCATTTAAGTCGGAACTAGGAGTGACAGAATGTTTCTCGGGTTAGCGTCACGATTTCATCACGTATTGAATCATTGAATGGTGGCTAATGTTCAGTATCGCGATAATCGTAAATGGTGAAAATTATTAAATGTTTCCATATAAGTGACTTGATAACGTACATCTCACAGACATTCACGCTAGTTGGAGGTCGGAACTGGGAGTGACAGAATGTTTCTCGGGTTAGCATCACAGAGCGGCGCGATTTCATCACGTATCGCGATTAAACCCGTGAATAGTGGCGAATGAATGTCCAGTATGACGATAATCGTAAATGGTGATAAACGTTAATTTTTCCATAAAAGTGACTTGATAAAGTATATCTCGCCGACCGACGTTCACGCTGCGTTCCATTTGTCGGAACTTGGAGTGATGTTTCTCGGGTTAGCGTCACGTATTAAATCAGTGAATAGTGGCTAATGCTCAGTATGGCGATAATCGTTATTGGTGAAAATGATTAATTTTTCCATAAAAGTGACCTGATAACGCATATCTCACCGACCGACGTTCACGCTGCGTTCCATTTAAGTCGGAACTGGGAGTGACAGAATGTTTCTCGGGTTAGCGTCACGATTTCATTACGTATTAAATCAGTGAATAGTGGCTAATGTTCAGTATCGAGATAATCGTAAATGGTGAAGATTATTAAATTTTTCCATGTAAGTGACTTGATAATGTACATCTCATCGACGTTCACACTAGTCGGAGGTCGGAACTGGGAGTGACAGAATGTTTCTAGGGTTAGCATCACAGAGCGTCACGATTTCATCACATTAAATCAGTGAATAGTGGCTAATGTCCTGTATCGCGATAATCGTAAATAATGAAAATTAATTTAATTACATTTTGGAGAGTGAGTGACTCTGGTGTGGCAGAGTGAGTGACTTTGGTGTGGCAGAGTGAGTGACTTTGGTGTGGCAGAGTGAGTGACTTTGGTGTGGGAGAGTGAGTGACTTTGGTGTGGCAGAGTGAGTGACTGGTGTGAGAGAGTGAGTGACTTTGGTGTGGCAGAGTGAGTGACTTTGGTGTGGCAGAGTGAGTGACTTTGGTGTGAGAGAGTGAGTGACATTGGTGTGAGAGAGTGAGTGACTTTGGTGTGGCAGAGTGAGTGACTTTGGTGTGGCAGAGTGAGTGACTTTGGCGTGAGAGAGTGAGTGACTTTGGTGTGGCAGAGTGAGTGACTCTGGTGTGGGAGAGTGAGTGACTTTGGTGTGGCAGAGTGAGTGACTTTGGTGTGGGAGAGTGAGTGGACTCTGGTGTGGGAAAGTGAGTGACTTTGGTGTGGGAGAGTGAGTGACTTTGGTGTGGCAGAGTGAGTGACTTTGGTGTGGCAGAGTGAGTGACTTTGGTGTGTCAGAGTGAGTGACTTTGGTGTGTCAGAGTGAGTGACTTTGGTGTGGGAGAGTGAGTGACTTTGGTGTGGGAGAGTGAGTGACTTTGGTGTGAGAGAGTGAGTGACTTTGGTGTGGCAGAGTGAGTGACTTTGGTGTGGCAGAGTGAGTGACTTTGGTGTGGCAGAGTGAGTGACTTTGGTGTGGCAGAGTGAGTGACTTTGGTGTGGCAGAGTGAGTGACTTTGGTGTGGCAGAGTGAGTGACTTTGGTGTGGCAGAGTGAGGGACTTTGGTGTGGCAGAGTGAGTGACTTTGGTGTGGCAGAGTGAGTGACTTTGGTGTGGCAGAGTGAGCCTCTTCTTCTCACAGACGTTGATATCTAAACAAACTGTTTTGATGTTAAATGATTGATTGTCAGTTTGTTTTTGAATAAGAAAACAAACCAAAGTCTGTGGTTAATGACTGATGATGATGTTTGTGCTGAACATCAGACTCACAGTCACAGTGAAAGTGTTTATTATGGTCTGTACATATATATATTTTTTAATCGATTTTTGAAGTTTATGAATCAATTCAGTATTGTGGATGATTAGAATCGTGATTCTTATGTGAATCTATTTTTTTCCCGACTTGATAATCCACAACGATGTTGCAATTACGAAATATTTAGGCTGACATCGCACAGCATTTCAAAATAAAAGTCTTTGTTGTGATAAGAGTTCACGACACAAAATTAATCTAAATAAGAAAAAAACAGACAGAAATTAAACAGAATTCAAACTTTAACTCAAAATAAACATGTAGCATGTAGACAATTGTAATATTTGATTAAATGTGGAATTTTGTCATTTCAAAATAAGTATATAATTGTTAGACTCCGCCTCTCGGCCCAATGTCAGCTCAGATTGACACAGCGCCCCCCTGTGGCCCTCACAGAGGTAGACCAATCACAGACGAGAGTCACCGTCACGTGATACATTAACAAGCTCCTCCCCCTCTCTGGTTTCCTCAGGTTTGCTCGTCGGCGTCATCCTGCGATACGGCATTCCCGCCACCAGCTACCACAACAAGACGCCCCCTAGCTGTTCGCTGAAGGAACGACCCACCAGCACTCTGCTGCTCAACGTCAGCGGCAAGTTCTTCGAGTACACGATCAAAGGAGAGATCAACTCTGCAGAGATAAACAACGTGGAGCAGAACGACATGCTGCGCAAGGTAACTGCAGCACTCTGAGCGCCCCCTGCTGCTGGGGACGAATAACATCTATGTCGGTTTAAGTCACGTCTTCATGTCAGTGTTAAACTGAAGTTTGTAAACCACTCACTCTCCCACACCAAAGCCCATAGAGAAAACCAGTGATTTTAGCTCACAGGGACACAGGAGCTGCTGGTCCTCTGCTGCCTCGTGTGGTCACTTTGTGTCACCGAGTTAAGTCTAAATCAAATATTTTAAAAGCTGAATTCTACGATGTCTTTAGAACGCAGTCATGTCTTTATTTCACTGTTAGACTTTTCCTTGTGTAAACTGAAGTTTATAAACCACTCACTCCCCCACACCAAAGTCACACACTCTCTCACACCAAAGTCACACACTCTCGCACACCAAAGTTACTCACTCTCTCACACCAAAGTCACTCACTCTCCCACACCAAAGTCACACACTCTCTCACACCAAAGTTACTCACTCTCTCACACCAAAGTTACTCACTCTCGCACACCAAAGTCACACACTCTCCCACACCAAAGTCACTCACTCTCCCACACCAAAGTCACTCACTCTCCCACACCAAAGTCACTCACTCTCTCACACCAGTCACTCACTCTCTCACACCAAAGTCACTCACTCTCTCACACCAAAGTTACTCACTCTCCCACACCAAA
The DNA here is from genome assembly GCF_963457635.1 of Microchirus variegatus. Lineage (NCBI taxonomy): Eukaryota > Metazoa > Chordata > Actinopteri > Pleuronectiformes > Soleidae > Microchirus > Microchirus variegatus. The sequence goes on from NC_139805.1 coordinate 38,068,558, forward strand.
GTCACTCACTCACTCTCCCACACCAAAGTCACTCACTCTCTCACACCAAATCACTCACTCTCTCACACCAAAGTCACTCACTCACTCTCCCACACCAAATCACTCACTCTCTCACACCAAAGTCACTCACTCACTCTCCCACACCAAAGTCACTCACTCACTCTCCCACACCAAAGTCACTCACTCTCTCACACCAAAGTCACTCACTCTCTCACACCAAAGTCACTCACTCTCCCACACCAAAGTCCCTCACTCTCCCACACCAAAGTCCCTCACTCTCCCACACCAAAGTCCTTCACTCTCCCACACCAAAGTCACTCACTCTCCCACACCAAAGTCACTCACTCTCCCACACCAAAGTCACTCACTCACTCTCCCACACCAAATCACTCACTCTCTCACACCAAAGTCACTCACTCACTCTCCCACACCAAAGTCACTCACTCTCCCACACCAAAGTCACTCACTCTCTCACACCAAAGTCACTAACTCTCCCACACCAAAGTCACTCACTCTCCCACACCAAAGTCACTCACTCTCCCACACCAAAGTCACTCACTCTCCCACACCAAAGTCACTCACTCTCTCACACCAAAGTCACTCACTCTCACACCAAATCACTCACTCTCTCACACCAAAGTCACTCACTCACTTTCCCACACCAAAGTCACTCACTCTCTCACACCAAAGTCACTCACTCTCACACCAAATCACTCACTCTCTCACACCAAAGTCACTCACTCACTTTCCCACACCAAAGTCACTCACTCTCTCACACCAAAGTCACTCACTGTCTCACACCAAATCACTCACTCTCTCACACCAAAGTCACTCACTCACTCTCCCACACCAAAGTCACTCACTCTCCCACACCAAAGTCACTCACTCTCTCACACCAAAGTCACTCACTCTGCCACACCAAAGTCACTCACTCTCCCACACCAAAGTCACTCACTCTCCCACACCAAAGTCACACACTCTCCCACACCAAAGTCACTCACTCTCCCACACCAAAGTCACTCACTCTCCCACACCAAAGTCACACACTCTCTCACACCAAAGTTACTCACTCTCCCACACCAAAGTCACTCACTCTCCCACACCAAAGTCACTCACTCTCCCACACCAAAGTCACACACTCTCTCACACCAAAGTTACTCACTCTCTCACACCAAAGTTACTCACTCTCCCACACCAAAGTCACTCACTCTCCCACACCAAAGTCACTCACTCTCCCACACCAAAGTCACTCACTCTCTCACACCAAAGTCACTCACTCTCACACCAAATCACTCACTCTCTCACACCAAAGTCACTCACTCTCTCACACCAAAGTCACTCACTCTCTCACACCAAATCACTCACTCTCTCACACCAAAGTCACTCACTCACTCTCCCACACCAAATCACTCACTCTCTCACACCAAAGTCACTCACTCACTCTCCCACACCAAATCACTCACTCTCTCACACCAAAGTCACTCACTCACTCTCCCACACCAAAGTCACTCACTCTCCCACACCAAAGTCACTCACTCTGCCACACCAAAGTCACTCACTCTCCCACACCAAAGTCCCTCACTCTCCCACACCAAAGTCACTCACTCTCTCACACCAAAGTCACTCACTCTCTCACACCAAAGTCACTCACTCTCCCACACCAAAGTCCCTCACTCTCCCACACCAAAGTCCCTCACTCTCCCACACCAAAGTCCCTCACTCTCCCACACCAAAGTCCCTCACTCTCCCACACCAAAGTCCCTCACTCTCCCACACCAAAGTCACTCACTCTCCCACACCAAAGTCTCCATCACTAACTTACAATGACTGATTTTAGTGAATTCAGCTTTTAAAATATTTCATTTAGACTTAACTCAGTGACACAAAGTGACCACACGAGGCAGCAGAGGACCAGCAGCTCCTGTGTCCCTGTGAGGTTAAAATCACTGAGTTTCTCTATGGACTTTGGTGTGGGAGAGTGAGTTTCCTGCCTCACAGTGAAGACAAAGCAGAGTCTGATGTCCATGTGTTTTGTTTCCCAGGTGACCTTTGACCCTGAAGTGTTCTTCAACATTCTGCTGCCTCCCATCATCTTCCACGCAGGCTACAGTCTGAAGAAGGTGAGCTGTGTGTGTGCGTGTGCGTGTGCGTGTGCGTGTGCGTGTGCGTGTGTGACAGGTGACACCCACTGCTGCCTCCGTGTACAGACGTTAGCGTTATAGTAGCATTAGCGTTAGCATTAGCGAGTGTCTTCTCTTAAAGTCCAGATGTCTTTCATTTCCTCTGTGGCTCAGAGGAAAAAGAGCTGATGCAAACAAATCTGAGCGGTTTCTGCTTTTCATTGTTGTGGAGCAACAGATCTGATGCATTCTGGGAATCATCTGTGCTTTTATTACTGTAGAAGAGTTTCCTGTAGCTTTGGCCAACGGTTCTTTAAGGTCATGAGAACTTTTATTTACTGGCAAAAAAATGGAATAAACTCTTTGTTTTTCAGCGTAGAATCACTTTAAAACGATCAGGTCTTTTGACAAACTGTCTGAGTTCGGATTCTAAGATGGCCGCCACTCGCTCAAACTACCGTTAATCCGATTTTTCGTCGTATATGTTTCGCAATAAATCTGTCGTCGTACGCAAAAACGCTTTAGTTTAGAGCCGTAAACGTGTTTCTACGATGTTTGTGCGAACCAAACGTCACGTAAACGTTGTTGTTGTTGTTATTGCTAACAGCGGTTAGCGCAGGAAACGTGAGCTCACTCCAGCTCTGCCATGTAAATGAAACGCAGACTAAGAGGTGGCCATCTTGTTTCTATGGTATCCTGAATGGACAAACATCCAAAACTCATTCGTGTCGTACGCATCGCCATAAAACCCTTCAATACTCAACTGTCGTAAATATAGGTTTTGACTTTCATGAGTGATTTCAAACTTTCTAACTCGCCAACATACACTCCTAATGATTTACTCTGAAGTGCCACAAGGGGGTGCTGCATGTTTTTGTGATTTGAGCTGCGTTTTAAAGAAGGTCTTTATCGTACTATTTTGGTCCAGATAATCCCAACATTTTGATGGCGTTTGTTGTGACGTGATTGACGTTAGCTTCAGTGTTTCCTCTGCTAACGTTTGGCTAACGTCTTCATGCTGTTAGCTAACTGTCCGTCATTTTACAGATAAAAATGACAGCGTACGATAATGTGTACGAATGGTTTGCGACTGAGTCTGTACACTGGCAGCCATCTTGGAATGGAAATCTGTTAGCCAACAGTGAGCTAACAGTGAGCTAACAGTTAGACAAAAGACTATATTTACTGAGTGTAGTTTAAATAAACCACAGTCTAAATGCTTCTGTGTTTTCTCTGACTCTAACTTAACTCTAAAAACAGGTTTTTGAAATCTTGATGGTTTTTAATTCAGTGTCAGCGAAACCTTATTCTCTGAGTCAGGAAACAGGAAGTCAGGAAACAGGAAGTGGTGATGGGGACAGGGGACGGACGGGACTTTTTCTTTTGCCTCTCTGATAAATACATGTGTTTAAACACGTGCTTGTAAATATATATATATACATATGTGTGTATATATATGTATATGTATCTATATATATATGTGTATATATATATACACATATATATATATATATATATATATATATATATATATATATATATGTATACATATATATATATATATATGTATACATATATATATATATATATGTGTATATATATATACACATATATATACATATATATGTATACATATATATGTGTATATATACACATATATACATATGTGTGTATATATATGTATATCTATCTATATATATATACATATGTGTGTATATATATGTATATCTATCTATATACATATGTGTGTATATATATGTATATCTATCTATATAGATATACATATATAAATAAAAAGAAAAGTTCATTCAAATCCACATGAAGGAAAACAAACTTAAGTGTATCTTTGAACCCATTAAACAGATTTAACAGCTGTGATCATGTCATGTGATAACATGTGTGTGTGCCCTTCAAAATAAAAGCCCTGTGACTCACTGACACACTTTTAAAGGAATATTCAGGTTTTTTTTCTCTCTGGGTCAAAGTGACTTTGTGCTCAGGAATCTGAAGCTGAAGCTGCAGCAGGAAACATTTGTGTTACTTCAACATTGTTGTGCAACCAGTTCAACAACACACACACACACACAGCCATAAATAACAACATGATACACACGATGATCATGTTAATGTTTCACAAGACAAACGTGAGTTTTCTTGAAATAAAATCTGACTTTAATCACTTCAAAACAAACCAAACCTTGTTTCTTATCTTGTTTATTTTAACAGAGACACTTCTTCAGGAATCTGGGCTCCATCATCACCTACGCCTTCCTCGGCACGGCCATCTCATGTTTCGTTATCGGGTGAGTCGTCAATGTCGTCATCGACGTTATCGTCACAAAAACTCTTCGTTCTCATCAGATAAAGAGGAAAATACAACCATGTAATAAAATCCAACAGTTGAAGATGAAAAACTGTGTGTGTGTGTGTGTGTGTGTGTGTGTGTGTGTGTGTGTGTGTGTGTGTGTGTGTGTGTGTGTGTGTGTGTGTGTGTGTGTGTGTGTGTGTGTGTGTGTTGACCTGAAGTAACCTGATGTACGGTGTGGTCAAACTGATGCAAGCGGTCGGTCAGCTGACGGACAAGTTCTACTACACTGACTGTCTGTTCTTTGGTGCCGTCATCTCTGCCACTGATCCAGGTCTGACCTTTGACCTTCACCTCACAACGGCAACATTATTATTACAATATTCATTATTTTTTAAGGACACATATATGCATTTCATTCCAATTTTAATTAATTAATGACTCATTTGTGTATTAAATTCTAATGTTGATTAATTAATGACATATTTAATTCCAATTTTAATTAATTAATGACACATTTGTGTATTTTTAATTTATTAATGACACATTTATTCAATTACTTAATGGTGTAATTAATCAATTAATGACACGTGTATATTTAATTTAAGTGTAAATTAATTAATGACATTTAATTCCAATTTTAATTAATTAATGACACATTTGGGTATTTTTAATGTATTAATGACACATTTATTCAAATACCAAATGGTGTAATTAATTAATTAATGACACTTTTGTGTACTAAATTCTAATGTTGATTAATTAATGACATATTAATTCCAATTTTAATTGATTAATGACACATTTGTGTATTTTGAATTTATTAATGACACATTTATTCAATTACTGAATGGTGTAATTAATTAATTAATGACACCTATGTGTATTTAATTCTAATGTAAATTAATTAATGACATATTTTATTCCAATTTTAATTAATTAATGACATATATAATTCCAATTTTAATTAATTAATGACACATTTGTGTATTTTTAATTTATTAATGACACATTTATTCAATTACTTAATGGTGTCATTAATTTATTAATGACACATTTGTGTATTTAATTTGAATTTATTAATGACACGTGTGTATTTAATTTGAATTTATTAATGACACATTTGTGTATTTAATTTGAATTTATTAATGACACATTTGTGTATTTTTAATTTATTAATGACACATTTATTCAATTACTTAATGGTGTAATTAATTAATTAATGACACATTTGTGTATTTAATTCTAATGTTGATTAATTAATGATATATTTGTGTATTTAATTCTAATGTTGATTAATTAATGATACATTTGTGTATTTAATTCCAATTTTAATTAATTAATGAGGCATTTATTCAATTACTTAATGGTGTAATTCATTAATTAATGACATATTTAATTCCAATTTTAATTAATTAATGACACATTTGTGTATTTAATTTTAATTAGTTAATGACACATTTGTGTATTTAATTTTAATTTATTAATGACACATTTATTCAATTAATTAATTAATTACACACTTAATGATGTCTGTGTTTCCTCCTGTGTTTCAGTGACAGTGTTGGCCATTTTCAATGAGCTCCACGCAGACGGTGACCTTTACGCTCTGCTGTTTGGAGAAAGTGTCATGAACGACGCGGTCGCCATCGTTCTGTCCTCGTAAGTCACAGAAACCAAACCGCTCACTCTCGCACACCAAAGTCCATAGAGAAAACCAGTGATTTTAGCTCACAGGGACACAGGAGCTGCTGGTCCTCTGCTGCCTCGTGTGGTCACTTTGTGTCACTGAGTTAAGTCTAAATTAAATATTCACTAAAATCAGTCATTGTAAGTTAGTGATGGAGGCAGCAGTGGCTCAACAACTCCTGTGAACTTATGATAATAATAATAATATTTGTGTAAAGTGTGTGTGGTGTGGCACAGCTCTCTGCCTCCCTCTACTGGCAGACCTGCAAAACAATCAAACGTAGATCAGTTTAATTTGAAATAAAACAGATGTTTCCTAAAATATAAAGGATTAAATAAAGAAAAGTGTACATTTATGTTATCGTTTATTTGACGATGATTTTATTTCAGAGTGTCATAAAACAATGGTTCGTTCCCATTATTGTGTCGTAGTTTATTACAGACGTCACAGATTCAGACCAAATAAAGACGGATTACACACAAAAATCACTGCACATTCACACGTTTTTACAAAGAAAACACACACAAAGGTGTATTTTCACAATGATCTCATTAATCCCATTGATTTTGTGTCTGTGTGTATGTGTGTTGTGTTGTTTGTCTCTGTGTGTGTGTTTGTGTGTTGTGTGTCTGTGCGTGTGCTTGTGTCTGTGTGTGTTGTGTTGTGTGTCTGTGTGTGTGTCTGTGTTGTTGTGTGTCTGTGTTGCGTTGTGTGTGTTTGTGTTGTGTGTCTGTGTTGTGTTGTG
>NC_139805.1:38080417-38180417 GCF_963457635.1 Microchirus variegatus
TTGAGAGGAGCGATGGCGTTTGCGTTAGCGATCCGTGACACGGCCACTTACGCCCGACAGATGATGTTCACCACCACCCTCCTCATCGTCTTCTTCACTGTGTGGGTGTTTGGGGGCGGGACCACGCCCATGTTGTCATGGTTACACATCAGGTAACAAACTTTCTATTTTTCACACGCTCACAGAAAACACATTCAGATTAGATTAGATTTGTGTTCAAAAACAAAAATACACAAATACACTTTTGGTTCGAATACAATTTTTTGGGGGAGGTTGCGCTCCAGGTGTTGTTTTTGCATTCGTCCAGCAGGTGGTGCTGGAGGTCTACTGTACTGTGTGTGTGTGTCTGCTCCTCCTGCTTCTGTTGTTGTTCACAACTCTGAAAACAACTGAGACAGTTTGAGTTTGAAGAAAACTGAACACTTCCTGTTTGAAAAGAGCGCAATAATCTGTCTTCTGTTAGATTAGGACGGAATCTGTCGACAACACAAACAGTAACACAAACACAAACACAAACAGTATGACAAAACATAACACAAACACAAACAGGAACACAAACACACAGAGTAACACAAACACAAACACACACAGTAACATTGTACTGTTACATCACATAGTAACAGTGAGTAGACTGTGATGATAACATGTTGCTGTTGTTTCACAGCCTCACTTATTTTAGACCATGATGCACTGGGAGCTGCTGTTTAACATGATAAAGAGGATTATGTGTGTGTTGTTTTTGTGTTTTTGTGTTGTTGTGTTGTTGTCTGTAGAGGTTTAAAACCTGTCGTCATGGTAACATGTGGAGCACAGTCTGAGCCTCTCTGTGACCCTGGTTACTCTTCTTCATGTGTTTGAATTTAACTTTAACTTTAAGATTAAGATTAAGATTAAGATTAAGATTAAGATTCCCTTATTAGTCCCACAGTGGGGAAATTCCAATTACTGCATTTTAACCCATCCGTGAGTTAGTGAACACACACAGCACACAGTGAGGTGAAGTACATGCTAACCCAGAGCAGTGAGCTGCCTGCATTCAGCGGCGCTCGGGGAGCAGTGAGGGGGTCAGGTGCCTTGCTCAAGGGCACTTCAGCTGCGAACAAGTCGGGGTTCAAACCGGCTACCCTCCGGTCAAGCTTGAAGCCCTAACCACTAGGCCACAGCTGCCCAACAACTTAACTTAACTTTAACTTTAACTCTTAGCGGAGAAGAAACAGGACATAACGTTATTATTTTACTAGTTAACAGTTAGTAGTTAAGATAGTAGGTCGTCATCTTTAGTGGAAGTTGACCAAGGTCACTCACTCTCCCACACCAAAGTCACTCACTCTCCCACACCAAAGTCACTCACTCTCCCACACCAAAGTCACTCACTCTCCCACACCAAAGTCACTCACTCTCCCACACCAAAGTCACTCACTCTCCCATACCAAAGTCACTCACTCTCCCATACCAAAGTCACTCACTCTCCCACACCAAAGTCACTCACTCTCTCACACCAAAGTCACTCACTCTCCCACACCAGAGTCACTCACTCTCCCACACCAAAGTCACTCACTCTCCCATACCAAAGTCACTCACTCTCCCATACCAGAGTCACTCACTCTCCCACACCAAAGTCACTCACTCTCTCACACCAAAGTCACTCACTCTCCCACACCAGAGTCACTCACTCTCCCACACCAGAGTCACTCACTCTCCCACACCAAAGTCACTCACTCTCCCATACCAAAGTCACTCACTCTCCCACACCAAAGTCACTCACTCTCCCATACCAAAGTCACTCACTCTCCCACACCAGAGTCACTCACTCTCCCACACCAGAGTCACTCACTCTCCCACACCAAAGTCACTCACTCTCCCACACCAAAGTCACTCACTCTCCCATACCAAAGTCACTCACTCTCCCACACCAAAGTCACTCACTCTCTCACACCAAAGTCACTCACTCTCCCACACCAGAGTCACTCACTCTCCCACACCAGAGTCACTCACTCTCCCACACCAAAGTCACTCACTCTCCCACACCAAAGTCACTCACTCTCCCACACCAAAGTCACTCACTCTCCCACACCAGAGTCACTCACTCTCCCACACCAAAGTCACTCACTCTCCCACACCAAAGTCACTCACTCTCCCACACCAAAGTCACTCACTCTCCCACACCAAAGTCACTCACTCTCTCACACCAAAGTCACTCACTCTCCCACACCAGAGTCACTCACTCTCCCACACCAGAGTCACTCACTCTCCCACACCAGAGTCACTCACTCTCCCACACCAAAGTCACTCACTCTCCCACACCAAAGTCACTCACTCTCCCACACCAGAGTCACTCACTCTCCCACACCAAAGTCACTCACTCTCCCACACCAAAGTCACTCACTCTCCCACACCAAAGTCACTCACTCTCCCACACCAAAGTCACTCACTCTCCCACACCAAAGTCACTCACTCTCTCACACCAGAGTCACTCACTCTCTCACACCAAAGTCACTCACTCTCCCACACCAAAGTCACTCACTCTCCCACACCAAAGTCACTCACTCTCCCACACCAAAGTCACTCACTCTCCCACACCAAAGTCACTCACTCTCCCACACCAAAGTCACTCACTCTCCCACACCAAAGTCACTCACTCTCTCAGACACAGGTAAATGACACGTGTGTGTGTGTGTGTGTGTGTGTGTGTGTGTGTGTGTGTGTGTGTGTGTGTGTGTGTGTGTGTGTGTGTGTGTGTCAGAGTTGGACAGAGCTCAGTACAGGAACAGAGTCGTACTCTTGGACACAGACAATATTCCAGGTGTCGTATGTTTCCTGGTGTTGGTGATGAACGTGTTTTTTCTTCTTCTTCTGTTTTCTTGTGTTGAATCACGGTGACGTCATTTTCTCTGACTGATTTAATCCTGAGGAGAAACTCTCTGCAGCTCCACACACACACACACACACATTTTCTCTGGATGATGTGAAATCCTGTGTCTCCACCCGCTCCTGTCACCGTGGTGTGAAAAACAAACTCACCTCACACACACACACACACACACACACACGTGAGGTTTGTCCTCAGTGTGAACGCACACACAGTCAACGTCAGTTCATTATTTGGCAGTCTGGATATGTAGAATGGCTCACTATTTGGCGGTCTGTGTTGTTATGTAGAATAGTTCATTATTTGGCAGTTGGTCAAATGGTGGATGTGTAGAATAGCTCATTATTTGGCAGTCTGTTGATATGTAGAATAGCTCATTATTTGGCAGTCTGTCTGTTGATATGTAGAATAGATCATTATTTGGCAGTTGGTCAAATGGTGGATGTGTAGAATAGCTCATTATTTGGCAGTAAATCCATTAGTGGATGTGTAGAATAGTTCATTATTTGGCAGTAAGTCTGTTAATGGATGTGTAAAATAGCTCATTATTTGGCAGTAAGTCCGTTAGTGGATGTGTAAAATAGCTCATTATTTGGCAGTAAGTCCGTTAGTGGATGTGTAAAATAGCTCATTATTTGGCAGTAAGTCTGTTAGTGGATGTGTAGAATAGCTCATTATTTGGCAGTCAGTCCGTTAGTGGATGTGTAGAATAGCTCATTATTTGGCAGTAAGTCCATTAGTGGATGTGTAGAATAGCTCATTATTTGGCAGTCAGTCCGCTGGTGGATGTTTAGAATAGCGCATTTTTTGGCAGTAAATCCATTAGTGGATGTGTAAAATAGCTCATTATTTGGCAGTAAGTCCAATAGTGGATGTGTTGAATAGCTCATTATTTGGCAGTAAGTCCGTTAGTGGATGTGTAGAATAGCTCATTATTTGGCAGTCAGTGTAGAATAGCTCAGACAGTCAACGTCGTTTACACACCGCAATAAAAACACGTCAGTTATGGTCTGTAACGACTTCAGAGCTAGCGTCCACGCTAACAGCTTCTTTAAGTGGAAACTTAAGGGAAACTTCACTCTTAAACCTCGTCTTTTATTCACTCGACTTCTGATGACACTGCACTTTTTAACGGGGAACGCTGACTCGGCGTTGAGGTTTTTTCTCTATCTTCTTCAGTGTGGGCGTGTCCTGACATGTGGGCGTGTCCTGACCAACATTGTGGACACGAACGTTGTCTTTTGTCCTCTGTGTGTCTCAGGGTGGGCGTGTCCTAACTTAGAGTCTCAGGGTGGGCGTGTCCTGACCCAGAGTCTCAGGGTGGGCGTGTCCTAACTCAGAGTCTCAGGGTGGGCGTGTCCTAACTCAGAGTCTCAGGGTGGGCGTGTCCTAACTCAGAGTCTCAGGGTGGGCGTGTCCTGACCCAGAGTCTCAGGGTGGGCGTGTCCTGACCCAGAGTCTCAGGGTGGGCGTGTCCTAACTCAGAGTCTCAGGGTGGGCGTGTGCTAACCCAGAGTCTCAGAGTGGGCGTGTCCTGACCAAGAGTCTCAGAGTGGGCGTGTCCTAACCCAGTGTGTGGACGTAAACGTTGTCTTTTGTCCTCTTGTGTCTCAGGGTGGGCGTGTCCTGACATGTGGGCGTGTCCTTACCCAGAGTGTGGACGTAAACGTTGTCTTTTGTCCTCTTGTGTCTCAGGGTGGGCGTGTCCTGACATGTGGGCGTGTCCTAACCAGGAGTGTGGACGTAAACGTTGTCTTTTGTCCTCTTGTGTCTCAGGGTGGGCGTGTCCTGACATGTGGGCATGTCCTTACCCAGAGTGTGGACGTGAACATTGTCTTTTGTCCTCTTGTGTCTCAGGGTGGGCGTGTCCTGACATGTGGGCGTGTCCTAACCAGGAGTGTGAACGTAAACGTTGTCTTTTGTCCTCTTGTGTCTCAGGGTGGGCGTGTCCTGACATGTGGGCGTGTCCTAACCAGGAGTGTGAACGTAAACGTTGTCTTTTGTCCTCTTGTGTCTCAGGGTGGGCGTGTCCTTTCATGTGGGCGTGTCCTAACCAGGAGTGTGGACGTAAACATTGTCTTTTGTCCTCTTGTGTCTCAGGGTGGGCGTGTCCTGACATGTGGGCGTGTCCTAACCAGGAGTGTGAACGTAAACGTTGTCTTTTGTCCTCTTGTGTCTCAGGGTGGGCGTGTCCTGACATGTGGGCGTGTCCTAACCAGGAGTGTGAACGTAAACGTTGTCTTTTGTCCTCTTGTGTCTCAGGGTGGGCGTGTCCTTTCATGTGGGCGTGTCCTAACCAGGAGTGTGGACGTAAACGTTGTCTTTTGTCCTCTTGTGTCTCAGGGTGGGCGTGGACGCAGACCAGGACCTTCACTTCTGTGGAGATAACTTCCAGGTCCTTCAGGGGGTGAGGATGAATCCACACACTCTTTAACTTCTGCTTTTTCAGAGTCGACGTCGAGCAAAGTCAGCGAGAGTGAGGGGGCGATATGCAAATGAGGCCCTTTGTACTTCCTGTCACAGACAGTGAAAGAAGAAGAAGAAGAAGAAGTGGTCCTGGTGTGGTTTTTCTGCTCCTGGTGAAGACGCTGACGTTTGTTAACATCAAACTTTAATGTTACAAAGATGATTTAAAAAAAGGTTAAAGAATTACTGGGTGCAGTACCATAACGTGTCTGCAGGTGGAGCCCCAGAGCAAAAAGTGTGTGAAACACCAGGGTTTTTGTACCAAACTGAGGAGCTGTGTTAAAAACAGAGTATAACATGTTTACGACCTCAGGAAGTGATTTAAATGATAACAAAGTGAGGACCGGACAAAATGTCCTCACTTTGTTGGTTTAAAAACACCTCACTGGTCCTCAGTGTGATGCAAGAACACACACACACACACACACAGTCATGTGATCAGCTGATGTTGACGTTCCAGTTAAAATGAACACGAGTCGTCTGGACATGAATGAAGAGGATTATTTTAGCCTGATGTAATCTGGGATTATCTCATGAGTGTGTGTGCGTGTGTGTGTGTGTGTGTGTGCGTGTGTGTGTGTGTGTGCAGGACGGCGCTCAGGCTGAAGGTCAGAGTAAAACCCGACAGGAGAGCGCCTGGCTCTTCAGACTCTGGTACTCCTTCGACCACAAGTATCCTTTGAACGCGAGAGCGCCCCCTGCTGCTGAGTGGAAACACGGCTGCCAGAAATAAAGGGATTATCGACATATGACAGAAGTCTCTAAACCACTCACTCTCCCACACCAAAGTCCATAGAGAAAACCAGTGATTTTAGCATCACAGGGACACAGGAGCTGCTGGTCCTCTGCTGCCTCGTGTGGTCAATTTGTGTCACTGCAGTAAATCGGAACAGTTTTTTTTTTAAAAGCTGGATTTTGCAGAACGAGATGTTTGAACTTAGTGATGGAGGCAGCAGTGGATCAACAACACCTGTGAACTCCTGTGTGCTGTGATGTTAAAATCACTGGTTTACTCTATGGACTTTGGTGTGGGAGAGTGAGTGACTTTGGTGTGGGAGAGTGAGTGACTTTGGTGTGGGAGAGTGAGTGACTTTGGTGTGGGAGAGTGAGTGACTTTGGTGTGGCAGAGTGAGTGACTTTGGTGTGGGAGAGTGAGTGACTTTGGTGTGGGAGAGTGGGTGACTTTGGTGTGGGAGAGTGAGTGACTTTGGTGTGTGAGAGTGAGTGACTTTGGTGTGGGAGAGTGAGTGACTTTGGTGTGGGAGAGTGAGTGACTTTGGTGTGAGAGAGTGAGTGACTTTGGTGTGAGAGAGTGAGTGACTTTGGTGTGAGAGTGAGTGACTTTGGTGTGAGAGTGAGTGACTTTGGTGTGGGAGAGTGAGTGACTTTGGTGTGGCAGAGTGAGTGACTTTGGTTTGGGAGAGTGAGTGACTTTGGTGTGTGAGAGTGAGTGACTTTGGTGTGGCAGAGTGAGTGACTTTGGTGTGTGAGAGTGAGTGACTTTGGTGTGAGAGTGAGTGACTTTGGTGTGGGAGAGTGAGTGACTTTGGTGTGGCAGAGTGAGTGACTTTGGTGTGTGAGAGTGAGTGACTTTGGTGTGTGAGAGTGAGTGACTTTGGTGTGTGAGAGTGAGTGACTTTGGTGTGTGAGAGTGAGTGACTTTGGTGTGAGAGAGTGAGTGACTTTGGTGTGGGAGAGTGAGTGAGTGACTTTGGTGTGGGAGAGTGAGTGAGTGACTTTGGTGTGTGAGAGTGAGTGACTTTGGTGTGAGAGAGTGAGTGACTTTGGTGTGGGAGAGTGAGTGAGTGACTTTGGTGTGTGAGAGTGAGTGACTTTGGTGCGTGAGAGTGAGTGACTTTGGTGTGTGAGAGTGAGTGACTTTGGTGTGGGAGAGTGAGTGACTTTGGTGTGGGAGAGTGAGTGACTTTGGTGTGTGAGAGTGAGTGACTTTGGTGTGTGAGAGTGAGTGACTTTGGTGTGGGAGAGTGAGTGACTTTGGTGCGTGAGAGTGAGTGACTTTGGTGTGTGAGAGTGAGTGACTTTGGTGGTGAGAGTGAGTGACTTTGGTGTGTGAGAGTGAGTGACTTTGGTGTGTGAGAGTGAGTGACTTTGGTGTGTGAGAGTGAGTGACTTTGGTGTGTGAGAGTGAGTGACTTTGGTGTGTGAGAGTGAGTGACTTTGGTGTGTGAGAGTGAGTGACTTTGGTGTGTGAGAGTGAGTGACTTTGGTGGTGAGAGTGAGTGACTTTGGTGTGTGAGAGTGAGTGACTTTGGTGTGTGAGAGTGAGTGACTTTGGTGTGTGAGAGTGAGTGACTTTGGTGTGTGAGAGTGAGTGACTTTGGTGTGAGAGAGTGAGTGACTTTGGTGTGGGAGAGTGAGTGAGTGACTTTGGTGTGGGAGAGTGAGTGAGTGACTTTGGTGTGTGAGAGTGAGTGACTTTGGTGTGTGAGAGTGAGTGACTTTGGTGTGAGAGAGTGAGTGACTTTGGTGTGGGAGAGTGAGTGAGTGACTTTGGTGTGTGAGAGTGAGTGACTTTGGTGCGTGAGAGTGAGTGACTTTGGTGTGTGAGAGTGAGTGACTTTGGTGTGGGAGAGTGAGTGACTTTGGTGTGGGAGAGTGAGTGACTTTGGTGTGTGAGAGTGAGTGACTTTGGTGTGTGAGAGTGAGTGACTTTGGTGTGGGAGAGTGAGTGACTTTGGTGCGTGAGAGTGAGTGACTTTGGTGTGTGAGAGTGAGTGACTTTGGTGTGAGAGAGTGAGTGACTTTGGTGTGTGAGAGTGAGTGACTTTGGTGTGTGAGAGTGAGTGACTTTGGTGTGTGAGAGTGAGTGACTTTGGTGTGTGAGAGTGAGTGACTTTGGTGTGTGAGAGTGAGTGTTTCACAGACCTTGTTGACCTTAAATAACCTCCAGTTACCTAAAGCCTCTCCTCACTCACAGTGGTCCTCCTCTAACCTCCACTCTTCCTTCATACTGTGCTCCTCTGGCAAACTGCCTCACCAGCCCTCGGGCGTACGAGGTCAGTGAGACTCAGTCAATCCATGCTCTCTCTCTCTCTCTCTCTCTCTCTCTCTCTCTCTCTCTCTCTCTCTCTCTCTCTCTGTGTGTGTGTGTGAAAAATCCATTCTGTGTGTGTGTGTTTGTGTGTCATACTGTGATGTAAATCAGGTCACATCCACATGAATGGTGGGTTTGAAAATGGTGTTTTCAGTTCACACACAGACACACACACACACACAGACACACACACACACACACACACACACACACACAGAGCTGTTTTGTTGAGACAAACTTGAGCAGAATCATAATCACTGTGTCATTGTGAAACAGTGAGGGAGGGGCTGAGGGGGAGGGGCTTCATCAGGGAACAAGTGACAGAGTGAAGAAGAAGAAGAAGAAGAAAAAAAAAGCTTCTCTACGTTCATTCACTAACAAATAAAGAGAGAAGAAAAGTTTAACGGTTATTTCTGTTCAAAAGTTTAATTCTGTAGATGATAAAAACTGAACTTAACTTTACACTAACTTAACTTTACACTAACTTTACATGAACTTAACCTTAACTTAACTTTACATGAACTTAATCTTAACTTTACATTAACTTAACCTTAACTTAACTTTACATGAACTTAATCTTAACTTCACATGAACTTAACCTTAACTTAACTTTACATGAACTTAATCTTAACTTTACATGAACTTAACCTTAACTTAACTTTACATGAACTTAATCTTAACCTTACATGAACTTAACTTTATATGAACTTAATCTTAACTTTTTACATGAACTTAACTTTACATGAACTTTACATGAACTTAACTTTACATTAACTTAACTTCACATGAACTTAACTTTACATGAACTTTACTTTACATGAACTTAACTTTAAATACTTTACTTTAACTTAACTTTACATTAACTTAATCTTAACTTTTTACATTAACTGTACATGACATTTACATGAACTTAACTTTACATGAACTTAACTTTACATGAACTTAACTTTACATGAACTTAACATGAACTTAACTTTAAATACTTTACTTTAACTTAACTTTACTTTAACTTAACTTTACATGAACTTAACTTTACATGAACTTTACATTAACTTAACTTTACACTAGCTTTACATAAACTTTACATCTGAGGATATTTGATGTAGCTCCGCCCCCCCCCTCTCTCTCTCTCTCTCTCTCTCTCTCTCTCTCTCTCTCTCTCTCTCTCTGTGTTTTCAGAACCACGAGCAGCTCGGAGAACACGACGCCGACCTCCTCCGTAGCGATGGCGACCTGACCTACACCTTCGGCGACACGGCCATCACGGCCAACGGAGCGTCCGGAGGCGGGGCCGATGGCGGCGGCGGCGGTGGCGCCGCGAGCTCGGACTGGAGCGTGAACGGGAGGCGGAGCGGCAGCACCTCCGAGGAGGCGCTGGAGCGTGAACTGGACTCGCGCGAGCAGGAGTTGCTGAGCCGCGGCACTCGCCTCGTTTTCCCCATGGAGGATCATCTCTGACTCCGCCCTCTCACCCCCCCGCCTGCACCGCCCACATCGCTGACCTGACCCCACATCGCCGCCGTACCCTCAGCGCTCTCCACTTCCTGTGGGCGGAGCGTCCAGTCCTGACGTGGAGGAGACGGGAGGGGAGGAGTCAGAGAGCGACGGAGCTGAGCTCCTCCAGACCTGAAGGAGGCGCTGTGGAGGATCATTTCATCCTCATCGCAGAGAGGAAGTCGCGTGAACTCGCCAGCGTTCGTTTACCGATGTTTACCGAGGGGGAGGAGCTAGAATCGGACGTGATTGATCCACGACGCTTTTCATTCATCGCAAAAAAAACCCTCTGCCGTTAAAGGACCAGTACGTAAACTACGGTGGCCTCACGGAGACGACGTCTTTACGCTTCGTTTGTTTTGATGATCGTTTAAATCTAATAATCCTCGTTTTTCTTTTTTTCCCTAAAAACAGAAATAATCTTAGTTTTAGAAAAAGAGAGATTACAGCTTCACTGAGATTAACATTAAAGAAGATCAGTGTTTTCACCTCAAGAGGAGGAGGGGGAGGAGCAAGAGGAGGAGGGGGAGGAGCAAGAGGAGGAGGGGGAGGAGCCTGTTTGTGTATTATATAAATATATAAAATCATAAAAACATCTTTACAAACTAAAGATGAAACAGGAAGTTCCTGCTCGACACTTTGTTTATGTTTCAGCTGCTTTGAGGAAAACACACACACACACATACAGAGACACACACACATACAGATACACTCACACACACACATACAGATACACACACACACAGACACATACACACACATACAGAGACACATACACAGACAGACACACACACACATACATACAGTCATACACACACACACACACACATACAGATACACACACAGAGACACACACATACATACACACATACAGATACACAGACACACACACACACACATACAGATACACAGACACACACACACACATACAGACATACACACACACACACACATACAGACACACAAACACACACACACAGAGCTTTGTTGTTTTTTAACTGCTCCATTTACTGCGTCACATGACCGTTGACGTGTGTGTGTGTGTGTGTGTGTGTGTGTGTGTGTGTGTGTCTGTGTATCTGTATATGTGTGTGTGTGTGTGTGTGTATCTGTATGTGTGTGTGTGTGTCTGTGTATCTGTATGTGTGTGTGTGTGTGTGTGTGTCTCTGAAGATCCTTTGTGGTCTTCAGGACGTTTGAAAACCTTCTTAGTTTTCAGATTAAAATATAATTCTTATTCTTTTATATTGTGATATTTTCCCTCCTAAATTTGACCGACTGCACCTTTAATAATCTTTAATAATCTTTAATAATCCTTTAGTTTAATCCCGACACAAAGAGATTAAACGTCTTTTCAATTCCTCTAAATAAAAACAAAAATAAACTTCCCTCAGGTTTGAGTTCAGGCTAACTTAATCTTAATCTCAAACACGTGAACACTCTGATGCTGACATGAGAATATTCATCATATTCCTGATTATAATCTGACTCTTAATAATCAGATTAAGACCTGATCAGAATAATCCACACGTCATAATCTGTCTTTAAATAGCAGAGTTAAAGCTGCTCTATGCAACTTTCCCTGGACGCGGCGACAAATAAACGCAAACTTCAGTTTTGCGACTTTTCTTGACAACTTTATTTACCGTTTTCGCAGAATTCTTGCGAAATTTTTTCCCCGGTTACGAGAAGTGTTTTTAAATCGCAGCGCCCCCTGTAGTCGCAGTTCCAAGTCGTCGACTCCTTCAAACTCCATGTGCGACGAGCGTAAAATAAATCGCATTTCTTATTTTTGCGTGTCATTTGCACACACATTACCGCCCCCTACTGGTGTCTATGGACATGTCGCAGCACTGTTTTTATGCATGAAATGTAACTAGATTAGCTTGCTAGTTAGCAAACCTAGCAATAACATAAGTAGCTAACGTTAACCGCGTAAAAAAAAAAAAAAAGTTCGGTAGGAACCGAAAAGTCGCTCGGTTTGTTTACCTTCACGCTAAAAAGTCGTCAGTCCGACTAAAGTCCAGCTCATCTTAGTCCGACTAAAGTCCAGCTCGTCTTAGTCCAATTGAAGTCCAGTTCGTCTTAGTCCGACTGAAGTCCAGCTCGTCTTAGTCCGACTAAAGTCCAGCTCATCTTAGACTAAAGTCCAGCTCGTCTTAGTCCGACTGAAGTCCAGCTCGTCTTAGTCCGACTAAAGTCCAGCTCATCTTAGACTAAAGTCCAGCTCGTCTTAGACTAAAGTCCAGCTCGTCTTAGTCCGACTAAAGTCCGGCACGTCTTAGTCCGACTAAAGTCCAGCTCGTCTTAGTCCAACTAAAGTCCGGCACGTCTTAGTCCGTCTAAAGTCAAGCTCATCTTAGTCCGACTGAAATCCAGTTAGTCGGACTGAAGTCCAGCTCGTCTTAGACTAAAGTCCAGCTCGTCTTAGTCGGACTTAAGTCCAGCTCGTCTTAGACTAAAGTCCAGCTCGTCTTAGTCGGACTTAAGTCCAGCTCGTCTTAGACTAAAGTCCAGCTCGTCTTAGTCCAACTTAAGTATGGCACGTCTTAGTCCAACTAAAGTCCGGCCCGTCTTAGTCCGACTGAAGTCCAGCTCGTCTTAGTCCGACTGAAGTCCAGCTCGTCTTAGTCCGACTGAAGTCCAGCTCGTCTTAGTCCAACTGAAGTCCAGTTCGTCTTAGTCCGACTGAAGTCCAACTCGTCTTAGTCCGACTAAAGTCCGGCACGTCTTAGTCCGACTAAAGTCCAGCTCGTCTTAGTCTGACTAAAGTCCAGCCCGTCTTAGACTAAAGTCCAGCTTGTTTTAGTCCGGCTGAAGTCAAGCTCGTCTTAGTCCGGCTGAAGTCCAGCTCGTCTTAGTCGGACTAACAGACTTGGATCATGTGACTCATCGTCTGAAGACATCGTCAACACTTGTCCAAAATGTCCTCCCTGACCTTTGACCTTTGACCTTGAAGGAACGAGACGACGTTAAACTTCAGGACTGACGGTGGACGTCAAACCACGTCTTTCTTCCGAGGACGAGACGTGTCCGTCTCACATCTGGAGTGAGACACAGCGCCACCTACGGGGGCGGAGTCACACGTGGACTCGGAGTGATTTTCCGTCCGAGGACGAACGTTTGTCGCGTTTTTGTTGACGTTTCCTCTGCGATGAAGACGTCTCTGTGACGAGGACAGTGAAGTTTGACCTTTGACCTGGAGCAGAGGACACTCTGTAACACCACCATTGTCTCCGTCCGTCCACACGTGGACACAGTTGTCTCCATAATCAGCTGCTGTCAGCAGTTTGCATGTCAATAAAACAAGCGTCCAATCACGATCGGCGTGGGTGTGTCTTTGTCTTTGTTTGTGGACACTTTGTCTCCAGCGTCTCATCGTACAAAACTAAACGATCGCATTTCTCGATCGGAAAAAAATATTTGCGATATTTGCGAAAGACAATCCATGTTAAACTCGTAGACGTGAGTGGGCGGAGCCTCCTGTCCATTCACAGATACAGAATTCTATTATTGACCTTTTAGGGGGCGGAGCTTTGGCCAGAGGGGATGATGGGAGTGGGCGGGGTTTATCTTATTATTGTTGTTTTGTAAAAAAAAAAAAAAAGTGTCCTTTAATTCTTAAATCTCGACAAAACGTAAAAAAAAATAATTTATGAATGAAAATAACTTTATTGACACTTTGTAACAGATACAAACTTTTATTATTGTTACACTTCATTAGTCGGATTAAATAATAAAGTCATCGTTTAGCATCAGTGAGCACACACACACACACACACACACACATGTAAAACACATGTAAAACACACACGCACACACACACACACACACACGTAAAACACACACGCACACACACACACACACACACACTCTTTGTTAACGTCAGTTAAAATAACCTTCAAGTATCAACTTCCTTTAAAGGGACAGTTCAAGACGTTTGAACTGTGTTTGAGGTTATGACGAAAAAACGCCAATGTAAAGTCTGCGATGTTTACGTCACATGATCACGTCTTTATCTGTAAACCACTCACTCTCCCACACCAAAGCCCATAGAGAAAATCCGACTAAAGTCTAGCTCGTCTTACTCGGACTAAAGTCCAGCTCGTCTTAGTCGGCCTAAAGTCCAGCTCGTCTTAGTCGGACTACAGTCCAGCTCGTCTTAGTCGGACGACAGTCCATCTCATCTTAGTCGGACGACAGTCCATCTCGTCTTAGTCGGCCTAAAGTCCAGCTCGTCTTAATCGATCTAAAGTCCGGCTCGTCGTAGTCGGGCTACAGTCCGGCTCGTCTTAGTCGGACTAAAGTCCAGCTCGTCTTAGTCGGCCTAAAGTCCAGCTCGTCTTAGTCGGACTACAGTCCAGCTCGTCTTAGTCGGACTAAAGTCCAGCTCGTCTTAGTCGGACTACAGTCCGGCTCGTCTTAGTCGGACTACAGTCCGGCTCGTCTTAGTCGGACTACAGTCCGGCTCGTCTTAGTCAGACTAAAGTCCAGCTCATCTTAGTCGGACTACAGTCTGGCACGTCTTAGTCGGACTGAAGTCCGGCTCGTCTTAGTCGGACCACAGTCCGGCTCGTCTTAGTCGGACCACAGTCCGGCTCGTCTTAGTCAGACTATAGTCCAGGTCGTCTAAGTCCAGCTCGTCTTAGTCGGCCTAAAGTCCAGCTCGTCTTAATCGGTCTAAAGTCCGGCTCGTCGTAGTCGGGCTACAGTCCGGCTCGTCTTAGTCGGACTAAAGTCCAGCTCGTCTTAGTCGGCCTAAAGTCCAGCTCGTCTTAGTCGGACTACAGTCCAGCTCGTCTTAGTCGGACTAAAGTCCGGCTCGTCTTAGTCGGACTACAGTCCGGCTCGTCTTAGTCAGACTAAAGTCCAGCTCATCTTAGTCGGACTACAGTCTGGCACGTCTTAGTCGGACTGAAGTCCGGCTCGTCTAAGTCGGACCACAGTCCGGCTCGTCTTAGTCAGACTATAGTCCAGGTCGTCTAAGTCCAGCTCGTCTTAGTCGGACTACAGTCCAGCTCGTCAAAGTAAAAAAAAAATCTGTCAAAATCACTGATTTTCTCTGTGGACTTTGGTGAAGGAGAGTGAGTGGTTTACAAACTTCAGTCTAACACTGACGATTAAGACGTGATCGTGTTCTTCAGACGTCGTAGACTTAATCTGACGTAGATCTTTTCTGTAGCGTTTCCTCTGACAGAATCACAGTCACTTGTGTTAAAACCTGAACTTTCCCTTTAAACGTGAGAACTTCAGTTTATTTATTTATTTATTTCAGAACCAACTTGTAAAGTTGAACACGTGAAACACGTGAACGTCAGCGTTTTCAAACAAAAACGTCTGAAACCATGTGAGGCTGCAGCTGCCTGAGGTCAGAGGTCAGAGGTCAGAGGTCAGGGTGACATCATTCCTCAGTGGTTTCTAATACTGCTCTTTCTTCTTCTTCATATTTAACCTCAGTGTTTGTCAGAGCTGTGCAGGAGGGATTATTTCAGCCACAGTGAGAACGTTCTTCAGTGTTTAATCCAGGTTCTGCTGGAGCGTCTGTGATGTTTCTCCAGGTCATCGACCCGACGTCAGCTCAGGGAAAAACAAGCTTCTCCCTCTGGACAAACATTCCAGCTGCTGCTGCTTCTTTATTCTGTCTTTTGGTTTCTGGTCCTCGGTCGTGACAGCAGAGCTCTGCAGAGGCAACAACACTCAGATTAGACTCAGATTAAACTCAGATTAAACTCAAACCAGTTCACTACAGCAGAATAAATGCTGTGTTTTCACTTCAGTCATTTATTTATTTATTCTGTTCTCCTTCCTTTCTTTAACGACGTCACCATTTTCAGTTTTGGATTAACAGATTAACAGATTAACAGATTAACGGATTAACAGATTAACGGATTAAACAAACAACAGATTAATCAGTGATGAAAATAACTTCATAGTTGCAGACGCAGACTTTAACAACTGCATAATAACACGTTCAAGACTATTATTATAATAATAATAAAGTGATGTTCAGGTGATTCAAAGTGCAGTTTGAGGAGGTGGTGATGATGCTGTGAGCGCCCCCTGCTGCTGAGAACATCTTTATCTCACTGTTAAACTGTTTGTAAATCACTCACTCTCTCACACCAAAGTCACTCACCCTCTCACACCAAAGTCACTCACTCTCTCACACCAAAGTCACTCACTCTCCCACACCAAAGTCACTCACTCCCTCACACCAAAGTCACCAAAGTCACTCACTCTCCCACACCAAAGTCACTCACTCTCTCACACCAAAGTCACTCACTCTCTCACACCAAAGTCACTCACTTCCTCACACCAAAGTCACCAAAGTCACTCACTCTCCCACACCAAAGTCACTCACTCTCTCACACCATAGTCACTCACTCTCTCACACCAAAGTCACTCACTCTCTCACACCAAAGTCACTCACTTCCTCACACCAAAGTCACCAAAGTCACTCAATCTCCCACACCAAAGTCACTCACTCTCTCACACCAGTCACTCACTCTCTCACACCAAAGTCACTCACCCTCTCACACCAAAGTCACTCACTCTCTCACACCAAAGTCACTCACTCTCCCACACCAAAGTCACTCACTCCCTCACACCAAAGTCACCAAAGTCACTCACTCTCCCACACCAAAGTCACTCACTCTCTCACACCAAAGTCACTCACTCTCTCACACCAAAGTCACTCACTTCCTCACACCAAAGTCACCAAAGTCACTCACTCTCCCACACCAAAGTCACTCACTCTCTCACACCAAAGTCACTCACTTCCTCACACCAAAGTCACCAAAGTCACTCACTCTCCCACACCAAAGTCACTCACTCTCTCACACCATAGTCACTCACTCTCTCACACCAAAGTCACTCACTCTCTCACACCAAAGTCACTCACTTCCTCACACCAAAGTCACCAAAGTCACTCACTCTCCCACACCAAAGTCACTCACTCTCTCACACCAGTCACTCACTCTCTCACACCAAAGTCACTCACTCTCTCACACCAAAGTCACTCACTCTCCCACACCAAAGTCACTCACTCTCCCACACCAAAGTCACTCACTCTCTCACACCAAAGTCACTCACTCTCTCACACCAAAGTCACTCACTCTCCCACACCAAAGTCACTCACTCTCCCACACCAAAGTCACTCACTCTCTCACACCAAAGTCACTCACTCTCTCACACCAAAGTCACGTTTAAAGACTTAAACAAACGTAGATTTCATGTCATGAGTAAAATGTGTTTTTCTTGTGTCTCTTTTATCAGCAGCAGGGGGCGCCGCTGACTTTTCACAACCACAAACCTTGAAACAGCAGAAGTTCCCCCTTAAACAGAGAGAGAGAGAGAGAGAGAGAGAGAGAGAGAGAGAGAGAGAGAGAGAGAGAGAGAGAGAGAGAGAGAGAGACCTCCATCAGTTACAGTATCAGGGCTGTAGATCAGGGTGGGAGGGGGGGATGGGCAGTGAGTGGGCGGCGCCCCCCCCTCCTCTGACTCCTCCCTCCTCCCTGTATCTACAGAGCTTCTCTTGTGAGACGTGGTGGTGACAGTCACACACACACACACACACACACACACTCTGCCAGAAGGAAACAATGATGCCTCTATAACAGCAGCAGATCACTCACTCTCTAAAGATGGAGAAATGTTTCACAGCGTCTTTTTGCTGTGAACTGAGAGTTCAACGACACACACACACACAGACACACACACACACACACACACACACACACACACACACACACACACGTGCTTGTCGTTTTAAACAGTGTGGTTAGAAGAGGAAGTCAGACTTTGTCACTGCTGACTCTGCAGATCGTCCAAAAACCCTCTTCACACTCATTAACATGTTTTAAATGAATTTAAAACACATTTGCAATGTTTGGATAAAAAAAACTACATTCAATCAGATTAAAATCACTGGTTTACTCTATGGACTTTGGTGTGAGAGAGTGAGTGACTTTGGTGTGAGAGAGTGAGTGACTTTGGTGTGAGAGAGTGAGTGACTTTGGTGTGAGAGAGTGAGTGACTTTGGTGTGGGAGAGTGAGTGACTTTGGTGTGAGAGAGTGAGTGACTTTGGTGCGGGAGAATGAGCGACTTTGGTGCTTTGGTGCGGGAGAGTGAGTGACTTTGGTGTGGGAGAGTGAGTGACTTTGGTGCGAGAGAGTGAGTGACTTTGGTGCGAGAGAGTGAGTGACTTTGGTGCGGGAGAGTGAGTGACTTTGGTGTGAGAGAGTGAGTGACTTTGGTCTTTAAGAACATGTTCAAGTCTTTATTTCACTGTTAGACAGACTTTTCATTGTGTAAACTCAAGTTTGTAAACCACTCACTCTCCCACACCAAAGTCCACAGAGAAAACCAGTGATTTTAGCTCACAGGGACACAGGAGCTGCTGGTCCTCTGCTGCCTCGTGTGGTCACTTTGTGTCACTGAGTTAAGTCTAAATTAATTATTTTAAAAGCCGAATTCACTCAAATCAGACATTGTAACTTATGGGCTTTGGTGTGGGAGAGTGAGTGGTTTACAAACTTCAGTTTCCTGTTGTTAAAAGTCTGTCTAACAACATCCAGTTCTGTGTTTCAGGCTGGTTCTCAGCAGCAGGGGGCGCTCTGATCACGATGAAGTCATCAAACATGAATGTCTTTAGACTTTCTTCATAAATCTGACACAGATGTTTTCAGCCTCTCAAAGGTCAAAGGTCATGGATCTGCAGCTGCAGCAGGAGGGGGAGGGGGTTAACTTCCTGTTCTGACAGGAAGTCTGGGTTTGTTTCTCAAACAGTCACGATTTATCGCAAATTCACGATATTAGCACGACAATGCAGAGGAAATAAAACACGCTAATGTTACCGATTTTACAAAAAAAAACCAAGATGTCCAGTGTTTTGGGGGCGGAGCTTCGACCAAAGGGTGTTTTGGAGGGCGGGGCAGGATTTTGAAAAAACAAATATCGCAATTCACGATATTATTGCGATAATTGTAAAACTCTGCGTTAATCTTTTTCAAATGTCCGTAAAACAGCGTCGACAGGCTACGGTGTTCTCTTTTGTGAATAATAAAAGTCGTAAAATAAATAAAGTCAATAAGCAGCGCCCTCTTGTGGCACTGAAGAATAAATCACTCAGATTTGACGTTGGTGAATTCGAATTCACGTGATCAACCACAAATTCATCGCAATTCACGATAATAGCATGACAATGGTAAGACAACGACATGCTAATGTTACCGATTTTACAACAAGATAAATACGTTCGTGTTTTTGGGGGCGGAGCTTTGACCGTAAATATCGGAATTCAAGATGTTACTGCGATAATCTCTGCGTTAATATTTTCAAATGTCTTTAAAACAGCGTTGATAGGCTACGGGGTTTTTTGCGTGAATAATAAAAGTCGTAAAATAAATAAAGTCAATAAGCAGCACCCTCTTGTGGCCCTGAAGAATAAATCACTCAGATTTTACGTTGGTGAATTCGAATTCACGTGATCAACCACAAATTCATCGCAATTCATGATATTAGCATGACAATGCTAAGGAAACACGATAATGTTACAGATTTTACCAAAAAAAACAAACAAGATGTCCAGTGTTTTGGGGGCGGAGCTTTGACCATAAATATCGGAATTCAAGATGTTATTGCGATAATTGTAAAACTCTGCGTTAATATTTTCAAAGGTCTTTAAAACAGCGTCGACAGGCTACAGGTTTTTTGTGTGTGAATAATAAAAGTCGTAAAATAAAGCAAATAAGTAGCGCCCTCTTGTGGCACTGAAGAATAAATCACTCAGATTTGGCGTTGGTGAATTCGAATTCACGTGATCAACCACAAATTCATCGCAATTCCAGGTATTAGCATGACAATGTAAGGAAACAACACGCTAATGTTACCGATTTTACAACAAAAAAAATACGCTAGTGTTTTTGGGGGCGGAGCTTTGACCATAAATATCGGAATTCAAGATGTTATTGCGATAATCTCTGCGATAATATTTTCAAAGGTCTTCAAAACAGCGTTGATAGGCTATGGGTTTTTTTTGTGTGAATAATAAAAGTCGTGAAAAAAATTAAGTCAATAAGTAGCGCCCTCTTGTGGCACTGAAGAATAAATCACTCAGATTTTAGAATTCACGTGAATATTAACCCGTTTTTTTTTACGTTACGTTCCCACTCCCCTTGGAAATTAGCGGTGCATTTTCCGCCCTCTTGTTTTTGCGAGTTTGACGACGTGCCGACTCACCCGTTAGCCGCGCTCCGCGGCGCCCTCATGTGGCCTTGTCGGGCCTGTCCTCGCCGTATCCCAGCTGCCTCATGACCTCGCTGCAGAACGCCTCCACCTGCTGGATCTGCTCCACGCTCAGGCGCTCCCGCCACGCGTGGACCGCCTCCTTGGCGTCGCGCGACGAGATGAGGAAGGGCTTGTCGGACGAGTAGCCCCGCCCCCGCGTCATGTTGAGCGCGAACTGGTCCAGCGCCGGGAACGACGACAAGTTGGCGAAGCGGTAGAGCCGCCGCAGCTCCTGCAGGGGGCGCAGCACCAGGTCCTCGTAGCGCAGGCGCATGTAGCTCCTGCGGAGCCACGGCGGCGCGTTGCTCACCAGCGTCATGTCGCTCAGCCAGTTGTCGCAGATGAGCTCCATGGCGCCCGACACGTAGCTCTCGGCGCGGTTGAGGCGGTTGCTCGGCAACAGCAGCCTCTTGTACTTGTCCTGCTTCCTGCTCCTCAGGACCTGGATGCTCTCCTTCACCAGCGCCTGCTTGGACTTGAGGCGCGAGTTGTGGACGGCGCGCGGGTCGCGGAACAGCTGCACCACCTGGAGGTTGAGGTCCGGGTCCCTCATCAGCGGCAGCAGCGCGCTCAGGTCCTGCACCCGGACGCCTTTGATCACCATCACCGGGTACTTCCTGCACTCGCGCTCCAGGTCGCCGATGTCGCGCCGCCGGCACTTGGCGCACTGGTCCTCCTTCACCAGGCCCACGGCGCCGCGTTTGTGGGCGTCGCACAGCGGCTCCGAGCAGATCACCTGACCCAGAGAGAGAGAGAGAGAGAGAGAGAGCGCGTTTAGAACAAGAACGACTGAAGGTCACACCGCTGTTAGCGGCGGTTTAACGGCGTCAGCGCTAACGCATGTTAACGCAAGATGTCGGGCGACTGACCGGAAAAAGAGTCCAGGCATTGTTTACCAGTTAGCTCCATTAGCTCCGTTAGCTGTGTTAGCTCCTTTTAGCAATGTTAGCATTAGCCTACAGTGCTACAAATAACCAGCGTACCCATGTATGTGTTTTCAAAGGTTAGCTTTAACTTTAGAGACTCATTTTAACGATCGGGATTCAAGCAAAGGAAATGCGTTAACGCAAGACGTCAACGCAAGACGTTAACCCAAGACACCGTTTCCATGACGACTGACAGGAAAAAAAATGTGTGATGTCATAAAAGACGCGCGTGACGTCATGTTTACGTGCCACGGCACCGGAGTCCAGGCACCGTTTACCAGTTAGCTCCATTAGCTCCGTTTAGCGATGTTAGCGTTAGCCTACAGTGCTACTAATAACCAGCGTACCCATGTACCGCGTATGTGTGTTTTAAAAGGTTAGCGTTAACTTTAGAGACTTTTTAACAATCGGGAGTCACGCAATGGAAACGCGAGAACGCAAGACGTTAACGCAAGACGCTAACGCAAGACGCTAACGCAAGACGCTAACGCAAGACGCCGTGTCCATGACAACTGACCGGAAAAAGACGCGCAACGTCATGTTTACGTGCCGCGGCACCGGAGACCAGGCACCAGTTTGCTCCGTTAGCCGTCTTAGCTCCTTTTAGCGCCGTTAGCGTTAGCCTACAGTGGAACCGGAGTCCAGGCACCAGTTACCAGTTAGCTCCGTTAGCTGTGTTAGCCCCTTTTAGCGACGTTAGCGTTAGCCTACAGTGGAACTGGAGCGGTCTGTTTATTAAAGGAAAAGAACAGCGCTAACAAATAACGTTTGCGTAGCTGTGTACTGCTAATGTGTGCCTCTTTTTAAAGGTTAGCGCTAACTTTAGAGACTCATTTTACGTATAACGCGTTTTCCTGACGACTGACCGGAAAAAGACACGCGACGTCATGTTTACGTGCCGTGGCACCGGAGTCCGGCGCACTGTTTACCAGTTAGCTCCTTTTAGCAACGTTAGTGTTAGCCTACAGTGGAACTGGGGAGGTCTGTTTATGTAACATTATTCGGAAACAGGTTTGTACACAGCGCCACACACAGGCCTGGCATGTGAACTGCAGCGTTTAAGCAGAGTTTAAGTTATGCTTTTTAAAGAAAATTACTGAGGTTCATGAATCTTAAAGAACTACGTTATCATATCGTATCTTTGTATTTTGACGCTTTACAAAAAGTTAGCATCGACAACGTGGCGCAGTTCGAGAACCACTGTTTGAGAACCACAGTTCGAGAACCACTGTTTGAAAACCACAGGTTGAGAACCACAGGTTGAGAACAACAGGTTGAGAACCACAGGTCGAGAACAACAGGTTGAGAACCACGTTTGAGAACCACAGGTTGAGAACAACAGGTTGAGAACCACGGTTTGAGAACCACAGGTTGAGAACCACAGGTCGAGAACCACAGGTTGAGAACCACGGTTTGAGAACCACAGGTTGAGAACAACAGGTTGAGAACCACGGTTTGAGAACCACAGGTTGAGAACCACAGGTCGAGAACCACGGTTTGAGAACCACAGTTAGAAAACAACAGTTCAAAAACAACAGGTCAAGAACCACAGGTCGAGAACCACAGGTTGAGAACCACGGTTTGAGAACCACAGGTTGAGAACAACAGGTTGAGAACCACGGTTTGAGAACCACAGGTTGAGAACCACAGGTCGAGAACCACGGTTTGAGAACCACAGTTAGAAAACAACAGTTCGAAAACAACAGTTCGAGAACCACGGGTTGAGAACCACAGGTCGAGAACCACAGGTTGAGAACCACAGGTCGAGAACCACAGGTCGAGAACCACAGGTCGAGAACCACAGGTTGAGAACCACGGTTTGAGAACCACAGGTTGAGAACCACAGTTTGAGAACCACAGGTTGAGAACCACAGGTTGAGAACCACAGGTCGAGAACCACAGGTCGAGAACCACAGGTTGAGAACCACGGTTTGAGAACCACAGGTCGAGAACCACAGGTTGAGAACCACGGTTTGAGAACCATAGTTTGAGAACCACAATTAGAAAACAACAGTTCGAGAACCACGAGTTGAGAACCACAGGTAGAGAACCACAGGTTGAGAACCACAGGTTGAGAACCACGGTTTGAGAACCACAGTTCGAGAACCACAGTTCGAGAACAACAGTTAGAGAACAACAGTTAGAGAACAACAGTTCGAGAACCACAGGTTGAGAACCACGGTTCGAGAACCACAGGTTGAGAACAACAGTTCGAGAACCACAGGTTGAGAACCACGGTTCGAGAACCACAGGTTGAGAACCACGGTTAGAAAACAACAGTTCGAGAACCACGGTTCGAGAACCACAGTTAGAAAACAACAGTTCGAGAACCACAGGTTGAGAACAACGGTTCGAGAACCACAGGTTGAGAACCACGGTTAGAAAACAACAGTTCGAGAACCACAGTTTGAGAACCACAGTTTGAGAACCACAGTTCGAGAGAACCACGGTTCTAGTGAACCACGTCACCTTGTTGGTCTTCCAGCCGAAGATGAAGGCCGTGCTGATGTTCTGCGTGCCCGCGTACAGCCTGAGCACGGAGAAGTCGCACCGGTAGAGGGCGCTCATCATGTCGCGCACCGCCCCCTGCAGGCTGCCCGCGTCCCCCGGGTACAGCGTCTGCCACACGTGCCACATGGGCTCGTACAGGTAGAACACGTCCGGGTGCTGGTTGAACAGCTCGCCCAGGAACGACGAGCCCGTCCGCCAGGTGGCGTGCAGGTAGATGTGGACCCGGTTGTGCGCGCTCCGGTTCGCGGACGCGGACGCGGACGCGGACTCGTCCAGTCTGGATCCGTTGTTCTGCCACAGCAGCGACACCGTGTTCTGCAGGTCCGGGCAGCGGAGCTGCTGCTGCGGCTGCAGCCGCCCGACACCCGCGGGTCTGTCCCGGTAATCCAGCACGTACGGGATTAGGAGCAGCAGTCCGGTGTAGGCCAGAACCAGAACCAGGTACTTCTTATGGATCCTCCTCTTCATCTCCTCCGAGCTGATGATGATGATAATGAAGATGATGAAGATGAAGATGAAGAAGAGAATCAGCTGCTCTCACTTTACTGACTCTGTGTGTGTGTGTGTGTGTGCGCGCGGGGAGATTAGCCCCGCCCCCTTTTAAAGAAACAAACTCTCTCCAGATTATTTCTCCTTCCTCTGCTCACGCGGCGCAACAGCGCCCCCCTGCTGCCGAGTCGCTGTTTACACCGTGTTTCTTTTACTTTGTTTGAAAATAACATCAACTCGAATTTGAATGAACACACACACGTAAGGCAATGAGAGGGCGCCACCTGGTGGAGGTGAGAGGTAAAACATAACACATGGTCATCAGATAAGATAAGGTAAATAAGGTAAAAATATAAGGTAAAATAAGATAATGTAAGATAATGTAAGATAAAATAAGATAAGGTCAAATAAGGTAAGATAAGATAAGATAAGGTCAAATAAGATAAAATAAGGAAAGATAAGGTAAAATAAGATAAAATAAGGAAAGATAAGGTAAAATAAGATAATGTAAGATAAGATAATGTAAGATAAAATAAAATAAGATAAGGTCAAATAAGATTAGGTAAGATAAGGTAAGGTAAAATAATGTAAGATAAGTTAAAATAAGATAAAATAAGGAAAGATAAGGTAAGATAAAATAAGGAAAGATAAGGTAAAATAAGATAAAATAAGGAAAGATAAGGTAAAATAAGATAAGATAAAGTAAGATAAGATAATATAAGATAATATAAGGTAAAATAGTCTATTATTAGTCTCACAGTGTGCACATTTCCATCGTCACAGCAGCAAAGACAGTAAATATAAAGATAAGTACAATAAATATTAACAATACAACTATAACAGGTTCAAACAGAATGTACATGATAGACAGTTATGAGAATATATACAGTATAGGCTTAATATTTACAGTGTAAACAAGGGTTGAACAGGAGATATTGTATATGTATAACATTACTTAGGTAAAATTAACAATAAGTAAACGAGGATGAGTTCAGTATTTTATCTGCATTTATAAAGTAGAATAAAATATATAGGCAGCAAAACAAGAAAATACAAACAACAGCAACATTTCATTAAATAAATAAGTGTATTTATGTGATAATATAATTTATTTGACACAATAGATCCTCAGATAAGACGTGTTTAGAGCTCACACTCCTGACCAGCAGGGGGCGGTAGAGCATGACGTGAGTCCGCGTTTGACAAACGTGAGCGTCTGTGCTGCTGCGCATGCGCAGTTAGTTTGTTGTGACACTGTTTGGCGGTTTAGTCTCATACGAATGGATGAATGTGTGTGTGTGTGTGTGTGTGAAGAAAAAAGACGTCTCTGTCTTTGTAAATGTCCTCCGCGCTAACCCGTTAGCTCGTGTTAGCCCGTGTTAGCCTGTGTTAGCCCGTGTTAGCCTGTGTTAGCCCGCGTTAGCTCGCGTAAGCCCGTGACTCTCGTTAGCCTCTGGTGCTAACAGCAGGCTAACGAACATGGCGCACTGGAGCACCTTCGAGAAGGAGACAGAGCGAGAGACAAAGAGACTTGTCTCATGTCTCACTGGGGTTCAGGACGAGGACGAGCAGAACTTTGAGATGGCGATGAAATTCACCTGCTCCAACTTCCGGTGAGACACAGAGACATAAAGACACGCAGAGACATAAAGACACACAAACATAGAGACACACACAGAGACACAAAGACACACACAGAGACACATAGACACACACAGAGACACATAAAGACACACAGAGACATAAAGACACACAAACATAGAGACACACACAGAGACACAAAGACACACACAGAGACACATAGACACACACAGGGACATAAAGACACACAAACATAGAGACACACACAGAGACACAAAGACACACACAGAGACACATAGACACACACAGGGACATAAAGACACACAGAGACATAAAGACACACACAGA
The DNA here is from genome assembly GCF_963457635.1 of Microchirus variegatus. Classification (NCBI taxonomy): domain Eukaryota; kingdom Metazoa; phylum Chordata; class Actinopteri; order Pleuronectiformes; family Soleidae; genus Microchirus; species Microchirus variegatus. The sequence goes on from NC_139805.1 coordinate 38,106,445, forward strand.
CACATTGACACACACAGGGACATAAAGACACACAAACATAGAGACACACACAGAGACATAAAGACACACACAGAGACACATAGACACACACAGGGACATAAAGACACACACAGAGACACATAGACACACACAGAGACATAAAGACACACACAGAGACACATAGACACACACAGAGACATAAAGACACACACAGAGACACATAGACACACACAGGGACATAAAGACACACAGAGACATAAAGACACACACAGAGACATAAAGACACACACAGACACATAGACACACACAGAGACATAAAGACACACAAAGACATAAAGACACACACAGACACATAGACACACACAGGGACATAAAGACACACACAAAGACATAAAGACACACATAAAGACACACACAGAGACATAAAGACACACACAGACACATAGACACACACAGAGACATAAAGACACACATAAAAACACACACAGAGACACACACAGAGACATAAAGACACACACAGTGTCAGTAAAGTGTCCTCGTGTCCACAGGTTTCATCGCTACCTGGATGTGGACAGTCATAAAGTACAACGCAGCATCAGAGGGTGAGAGTGTGTACACACACACACACACACACATGCACACAGACATACATGTCACACACACACTCACACAGACATACATGTCACACACACACTCACACAGACATACATGTCACACACACTCTCACACACACATGCACACAGACATACACGTCACTCACACACACACACATGTCACACACACACACACTCACACACACGTACACACACATGCACACACACATGCACACAGACATACACGTCACTCACACACACACACATGTCACACACACACACACACTCACACACACGTACACACACATGCACACACACACACATACACACACACACACACACACACACACACACACGTCACACACACTCACACACACATACACACATACACACACATGCACACAGACATACAAGTCACACACACACATCCACACACATACACACACATCCTGACACATGCACACAGACATACATGTCACACACACACACTCACTCACACATACACACACATGCACACAGACATACATGTCTCACACACTCACACACACATACACACACATGGACACAGACATACATGTCACACACATGCACACATACGCACACTCTCACACACACACACACTCACTCACACACTCACACTCTCACACACACTCACTCATGTATGTATGTTCTATCAGGATCTATGAGACGCTGATGGTTCACTCTCTCTCACACACACACACACACACACACACACACACACACACACACACACACACACACACACACACACACACACACACACACACACACACACACACACACACACACACACACACACACTCACTCGTGTGTGTATTATCAGGATCTATGAGAAGCTGATGGTTCACTCTGACCTGAGTAAAGCAGAGAGCTGGATGAGGCTGACTGAAGACTTCCTCAACTCACCCTTACCAAACACTGAGGGAACTCAGGTATGATGGACACACACACACACACACACACACACACACACACACACACACACACACACACACACACACACACACACACACACACACACACACACACAGACAGAGGGGCTGATGGGACATGAAGTCCTTCTCATTGGTTTGTGTTTGTCTTTCAGACCAGTGTTCACTTCAGTTTGATGTCTCTGCTGCTGCTGCTGTCAGACTCTCCTTCAAACTACTGCTTCACTGAGACACACAGGGTGAAGGACACTGGTGAGGACAAGAGGACAAGAGAGGACACACTGACAGAGACAAGAGAGGACACACTGACAGGGACAAGAGAGGACACACTGACAGAGACAAGAGAGGACACACTGACAGAGACAAGAGAGGACACACTGACAGAAACAAGAGAGGACATACTGAGAGGGACAAGAGAGGACACACTGACAGAGACAAGAGAGGACACACTGACAGAAACAAGAGAGGACACACTGAGAGGGACAAGAGAGGACACACTGAGAGGACACACTGACAGAGACAAGAGAGGACACAGAGACAGAGACAAGAGAGGACAAAAGAGGACACACTGACAGAGACAAGAGAGGACACACTGAGAGGGATACAAGAGAGGACAAAAGAGGACACACTGACAGAGACAAGAGAGGACACACTGAGAGGGATACAAGAGAGGACACACTGACAGAGACAAGAGAGGACAAGAGAGGACACACTGACAGAGACAAGAGAGGACACACTGACAGAGACAAGAGAGGACAAGAGAGGACACACTGACAGAGACAAGAGAGGACACACTGACAGAGACAAGAGAGGACACACTGACAGAGACAAGAGAGGACATACTGAGAGGGACAAGAGAGGACACACTGAGAGGGACAAGAGAGGACAAGAGAGGACACACTGACAGAGACAAGAGAGGACACACTGACAGAGACAAGAGAGGACACACTGACAGAGACAAGAGAGGACATACTGAGAGGGACAAGAGAGGACACACTGAGAGGGACAAGAGAGGACACACTGAGAGGACACACTGACAGAGACAAGAGAGGACACAGAGACAAGAGAGGACAAGAGAGGACACACTGACAGAGACAAGACAGGACAAGAGAGGACACACTGACAGAGACAAGAGAGGACACACTGACAGAGACAGACGTGTGGTCTAAGGAGTCATCTAAGTCACATGATCACCTCTTTATCTTCACTGTTAGACAGACGTTTGTAAACCACTCACTCTCCCACACCAAAGTCCATAGAGAAAACCAGTGATTTTAGCTCACAGGGACACAGGGGCTGCTGGTCCTCTGCTGCCTCGTGTGGTCACTTTGTGTCACTGAGTTAAGTCTAAAGTAAATATTTTAAAAGCTGAATTCACTAAAATCAGTCATTGTAAGTTAGTGATGGAGGCAGCAGTGGATCAACAACTCCTGTGAACTCCTGTGTGCTGTGATGTTAAAATCACTGGTTTACTCTATGGACTTTGGTGTGGGAGAGTGAGTGACTTTGGTGTGGGAGAGTGAGTGACTTTGGTGTGGGAGAGTGAGTGACTTTGGTGTGAGTGACTTTGGTGTGTGAGAGTGAGTGACTTTGGTGTGTGAGAGTGAGTGACTTTGGTGTGTGAGAGTGAGTGACTTTGGTGTGTGAGAGTGAGTGACTTTGGTGTGTGAGAGTGAGTGACTTTGGTGTGTGAGAGTGAGTGACTTTGGTGTGGCAGAGTGAGTGACTTTGGTGTGTGAGAGTGAGTGACACTGGTGTGGGAGAGTGGGTGACTTTGGTGTGGGAGAGTGAGTGTGACTTTGGTGTGGGAGAGTGAGTGACTTTGGTGTGGCAGAGTGAGTGACTTTGGTGTGGCAGAGTGAGTGACTTTGGTGTGGCAGAGTGAGTGACTTTGGTGTGGGAGAGTGAGTGACTGGTGTGGCAGAGTGAGTGACTTTGGTGTGGCAGAGTGAGTGACTTTGGTGTGGGAGAGTGAGTGACTGGTGTGGCAGAGTGAGTGACTTTGGAGTGGCAGAGTGAGTGACTTTGGTGTGACTTTGGTGTGGGAGAGTGAGTGACAGTGAGTGAGTGACTTTGGTGTGGCAGAGTGAGTGAGTGACTTTGGTGTGGCAGAGTGAGTGAGTGACTTTGGTACGGGAGAGTGAGTGACTTTGGTGTGGGAGAGTGAGTGACTTTGGTGTGAGAGAGTGAGTGACTTTGTTGTGAGAGAGTGAGTGACTTTGGTGTGGGAGAGTGAGTGACTTTGGTGTGGGAGAGTGAGTGACTTTGGTGTGAGAGAGTGAGTGACTTTGGTGTGAGAGAGTGACTTTGGTGTGAGAGAGTGACTTTGGTGTGAGAGAGTGAGTGACTTTGGTGTGGGAGAGTGAGTGACTTTGGTGTGGGAGAGTGAGTGACTTTGGTGTGGGAGAGTGACTTTGGTGTGGGAGAGTGAGTGGTTTACAGACTTCAGTTTCTGTTGTTAAAGTCAGTCTCACAGGTTTTCTCTTTGAGTTTAAATCATTTCTAAAGGACTTCATGTTCATGTGGATCATGTTCTTTTTGTCCCTGCAGAAGTAGAGGACTCCTTTGACTGGGCTAAATATCTGAGGGAAGGCGAGGACGTGGACGTTGGTCCATATCCAGACACACCTGTGAGTCCATCAGCACCAAACATCATCAACAACAACAACAACAACAACAACAACAACAACACATGAGCGTGAGTTTCTGTTTAAAATGCTGCTGCTCACAGGAGTGGTCTGAGGAGGAGAGCGAGGACGATGACGCCCAGCGGCCAATCAGCAGAGAGGATTCTGGGATCCAGTTGGACAGAACGCCGCAGGACGACCAGGACAACGGCAGCAAAGCGGCTCCAGTCACGTGGACAGGTGAGTGTTGTCGTGATAACGGTCTGCATTAGCGTGTTGTGTTGTGTTTTTGATGCTAACTGCAGTGTGTGTCGTGTCCACAGTGGGTGAACCCGACGCTCGCTCCTGGCTGGAGCAGAACGTGGTGACGCCGTACTGGGTCAACCACGCTCCACGCTTCCCCCACAGCCTCCACCTGCACTCCAACCTCCTCAACGTGTGGTGAGCGCTGTGGTGGTTCTGACGCAGAGGTCAGAGGTCAGTGGGTCAGTGGGTCATTCATGATGTTCTGCTCTCTGTCCTCAGGGATCAACACTTATATAACACTGATGCTCTGTATCTGCCCGAGGAAAAGGCCTTTGTCACCGAGACCCAAGTGATACGAGAGACACTGTGGTGAGGCATGGTACTGCTGCTGTGACCTTTGACCTTTCCCTTTCCCTTTTTTACAGTGTGTTTACAGTGTATTTTAGAGTGTAAGTTACAGTGTATTTACAATGTATTTACAATGCATTTTAGAGTATAAGTTACAGTACATTTAACAGTGTAATTTAGAGTGTATTTTAGAGTTTATTTACAGTGTAATTTACAGTGTAATTTAGGGTGTTTTTACAGTGATTTAGAGTGTATTTTGCAGTGTATTTTACAGTGTAATTTAGAGTGTTTTTTTGTGTAATTTAGAGTGTATTTTACAGTGTAATTACAGTGTATATACAATGCATTTTACAGTGTATTTACAATGCATTTTACAGTGTATTTACAATGCATTTTACAGTGTATTTACAGTGCATTTTAGAGGATATTTACAGTGTATTTATAATGCATTTTAGTCTCTATTTTACAGTGTATTTACAGTGTATGTACAATGCACTTTACAGTGTATTCACATTGTATTTACATTGTTATTTACAGAGTATTTACATTGTAATTTATGGTGTATTTACAGTGCATTTACAATGCATTTTAGACTGTATTTTACAGTGTAATTTACAGCATATATACAATGCATTTTACAGTGTATTCACAGTGTATTTTAGAGTGTATTTACATTGTAATTTACAGCATATTTAAAATGCATTTTACAGTGTATTTACATTGTAATTTACAGCGTATTTACATTGTAATTTACGGTGTATTTACAATGCATTTTACAGTGTATTCACTGTGTACTTACAGTGTACCAGAGAGACAATCCTGTATGCAGCTTTAAATCCACATATATCTCCTATATCAGGATATAAACTCAACACATACACAGATCATTTAACTTTAAATGATAACAAATGCCACATTATTTATTCAAATGTAATATTGTGACCGTTTATAAATGACTTTTGTGATGAAGCTGTGATGATACAGATGATGATACTGATGATGATACAGATGCTGATACTGGAGACACTGTGGTGAGACATGGTGCTGCTGCTGTGACCTTTGACCTTTGTGTTGCACAGTTAATGTGTGAGTGTGATCTTGCAGGCTTCTGTCTGGTGTGAAGAAACACTTCATATTCCAGCACCACGACGGGAAAGTGTGTGTGAGGAACAACGTGGTGGTCACTCACCTCACCAGTGTAAGTTCAACTGGAGACGGCACTGTGAGCGCCCCCTGCTGCTGACCAAACATGGAGTTACATGTTCTCTCTGTCCTTCCTTGTTTCAGAACTGTCTTCGCTCAGTGCTGGAACACATCGCCGTGTACGGTCAGGCGGTCTTCATGCTGCAGAGGTTCATCGACGAGGTGACGGGTCACAGCTCTGAGCCCGGCCCGCCAAGCTCCGCCTCCTCCTACGCCTCCAAGAAAGGTTCTGATCCGCCCTTCAGGACGTACCAGGCCTTTGTGTGGGCGCTCAACAAGTACTTCACCAGCTTCAAGGAGGAGCTGACCACCATCGAGAGGGAGCTCATACGCAACGGCAAGTGTCTTTTACGGTTTAATTTAGGGTGTTTTTACAGTGTGATTTAGATTTAGAGTGTATTTTACAGTGTTTTTACAGTGTATTTTACAGTGTTTTTACAGTGTGATTTAGAGTGTTTTTACAGTGCTCTTACAGTGTAATTTAGAGTGCATTTTACAGTGTAATTTAGAGTGTATTTTAGAGTGTATTTTGCAGTGTCATTTACAGTGTAATTTACAGTGTAATTTAGGGTGTTTTTACAGTGATTTAGAGTGTATTTTGCAGTGTATTTTACAGTGTAATTTAGTGTTTTATAGTGTAATTTAGAGTGTATTTTACAGTGTAATTTAGTGTATTTTGCAGTGTATTTTAGTTTATTTACAGTGTAATTTAGAGTTTATTTACAGTATATTTAAAGTGTATTTGAGTGTATTTACAGTATATTTTACAGTGTAATTTGGAGTGTATTTTAGAGTGTTTTATAGTGTAATTTAGAGTGTATTTTACAGTGTAATTTAGAGTTTATTTTGCAGTGTATTTTAGAGTTAATTTACAGTGTAATTTAGAGTTTATTTATAGTATATTTACAATGTAATTTAGAGTGTATTTACAGTATATTTTACAGTGTATTTACTGTATATTTTAGAGCATATTTACAGTGTAATTTAGAGTGTATTTTACGGTGTATTTACTGTATATTTTAGAGCGTAATTTACAGTGTATTTATAGTGTATGTGCAGTGTAATTTACAGTGTACTTACAGTGTATTTATAGTGTAATTTACAGTGTATTTACAGGTTGATTTACAGTGTATCTTGGAGTGTAATTTACAGTGTATTTACAATTTATTTTAGAGTGTATTAAGAGTGTATTTAAAGTGTATTTACAATTTATTTTACAGTGTATTTTACAGTGTACTTACAGTGTATATGCATTGTATTTTACAGTGTACCAGAGAAACAGACCTTTAAATCCACATCATTTATCTCCCAGACTCAACACATACACACAGATTATTTAACTTTAGATTATTACAAATGACACAAATGCCTCCTCCTCCTTCCTCCTTCTTCCTCCTCCTCCTGCTCCTCCTCCTCCTCACAGATGACACAGTGACTCTGTGTGCAGTCCTGGACAGACTCAGTCCTCACCTGTCTCAGATGAAGGTCCTCCACAGAGTGTTTGTCAGTGGTGTAGCTGAAGTTCCTCCTCAGACTCCTAACGTGCTGCGAGCGTCACATCTGCTCAACACTCTGTACAAAGCCATCATCGAGTACGACAGCGTCGGAGAAGCATCGGAGCAAACGGTGAGTGTGTGTTTTTACGCTCGGTCGCGTATGATCCAGGTTTTCCCGTGGGAACGTCGTCAATGTCGTCATCTCTCTCTCTGCTAGGTGGCGCTGTTGTTTTCTCTCTGGACAGAGACGGTCAGACCGTACCTGGAGATCGTGGATGAGTGGATCGTTCACGGACACCTGTTTGACCCTGCGAAAGAGTTCATCATCCAGAGGTATGGAGGGGAATTAAAGGCTGTGAGCGCCCCCTGCTGCTCCCTGCTCTTAACCACTATCTAGGGTACGATATCTTCTGAACATGTTCACATCTTTATCTCATTGTTAGACAGACTGGAAACCACTCACTCTTCCACACCAAAGCCCATAAAGAAAACCAGTGATTTTCGCTCACAGGGACACAGGGAGCTGCTGGTCCTCTGCTGCCTCGTGTGGTCACTTTGTGTCACTGAGGTCAATTAAAACAAAGGTTTTTAAAAGCCGAATTGACAAAATAAGACATTGCGGATCAACAACAACTCCTGTGAACTCCTGTGTGCTGTGATATTAAAATCACTGGTTTACTCTTGGACTTTGGTGTGGGAGAGTGAGTGGTTTACAAACTTCAGTTTCCTGTTGGAAAAGTCTGTCTAACAGTGAGATAAAGATGTGAACGTGTTCTAAAGACGTCATAGACTTAAACAGACGCAGATTTTATTCACTGAGTCTTTTATTAATTTGCTTAAATCTGTTTTTCTTCACTCAAAAACACCCACACCAAAGTCACTCACTCTGCCACACCAAAGTCACTCACTCTGCCACACCAAAGTCACTCACTCTGCCACACCAAAGTCACTCACTCTGCCACACCAAAGTCACTCACTCTCACACACCAAAGTCACTCACTCTCTCACACCAAAGTCACTCACTCTCTCACACCAAAGTCACTCACTCTCACACACCAAAGTCACTCACTCTCCCACACCAAAGTCACTCACTCTCCCACACCAAAGTCACTCACTCTCCCGCACCAAAGTTACTCACTCTCCCACACCAAAGTAACTCACTCTCCCGCACCAAAGTCACTCACTCTCCCGCACCAAAGTCACTCACTCTCCCACACCAAAGTCACTCACTCTCCCACACCAAAGTCACTCACTCTCCCACACCAAAGTCACTCACTCTCTCACACCAAAGTCACTCACTCTCTCACACCAAAGTCACTCACTCTCTCACACCAAAGTCACTCACTCTGCCACATATTGAATTTAGACTTAACTCAGTGACACAAAGTGACCACAAGAGGCAGCAGAGGACCAGCAGCTCCTGTGTCCCTGTGAGCTAAAATCACTGATTTTCTCTATGGACTTTGGTGTGGGAGAGTGAGTGGTTTACAAACTTCAGTTTAACAGTGAAATAAAGACGTGATCATTTTCTTAAAGACGTCGTCGACTTAAACTGACACAGATTTGATTTCTAATCCCACTTCAAAAGTCATGAACGATGTTTGTGTTGTTGTTGCTCAGGAACAAAGACGTCCCAGTGAACCACAGAGACTTCTGGTACGCCACCTACACTCTGTACAGCGTGTCCGAGACCAACGAGGAGAAGCTGAACGACTCGGCCAGCGGCAGCTCTGGAGGAGATCCGGGCTCAGGCAGCAGACAGCTCACCATGGTGTCCTTCCTCAAACCTGTGCTCAAGCAGATCATCATGGCGGGTAAATCCATGCAGCTGCTGAAGAACCTGGACTGTAAGGAGGCGGAGCCTTCACACAGATCCTCCACAGGTCAGTGTTTGTGTCATGTGTTTTCATATGTGTGTGTTTACAGATGCAGAGAGAAAGAGTGTGTATTTACAGTCTATTTATAATTTATTTTACTGTGTAATTGAAGTGTATTTCCAAAGTATTTTACAGTGTATTTACAAATTACAGTCTAATTTACAATGTATTTACAGTGTAATTTACAGTGTATTTACAATTTACAGTGTTATTTACAGTGTATTTACAATTTACAGTGTAATCTACAATATGTTAGTGTACTTACAGTGTAATTTACAATGTATTCACAGTGTAATTTACAATGTATTCACAGTGTAATTTACAATGTATTCACAGTGTAATTTACAATGTATTTACAGTGTATTTAGCATGCAGTTTACAGTGTATTTACAATTTACAGTGTAATTTACAATGTATTTTACAGTGTATTTACAATTAACTGTGTAATTTATAGTGTATTTTACGGTGAATTTACAGTATCATTTACAGTGTATTTATAGTCGATTTTGCATTGTATTTTACGATGTATTTACAGTATAATTTACAGTGTATTTTATAGTGTATTTACAGTCTATTTTAGTGTATTTACAGTGTAATTTACAATGTATTTTACAGTGTATTTACAATTTACAGTGTAATTTTTAGTGTATTTTTTACGGTGTATTTACAGTATCATTTACAGTGTATTTATAGTCTATTTTACAGTGTATTTATAGTCGATTTTGCATTGTATTTTACGGTGTATTTACAGTGTATTTTATAGTGTATTTACAGTCTATTTTAGTGTATTTACAGTGTAATTTACAATGTATTTAGAATGCATTTTACAGTGTATTTAGAATGCATTTTAAAGTGTATTTACAATTTACAGTGTGATTTACAATGTATTTTACGGTGTATTTACAGTATAATTTACAGTGTATTTATAGTCTATTTTACAGTGTATTCACAGTGTGTGTTTCCAGACGCAGAGAGAAAGAGTGTGTTTACAGTGTTTATTTACAGTGTGTGTTTTCATGTGTGTGTGTTTCCAGACGCAGAGAGAAAGAGTGTGTTTACAGTGTTTATTTACAGTGTGTGTTTTCATGTGTGTGTGTTTCCAGACGCAGAGAGAAAGAGTGTGTACACACTGTTCTTAGAGTCGGTGCAGTCTCGTCTCTGTAGCCATGGCGACCGCTCTCCCACACACACACTGAGTGAACACCAGGCCACCAGGAGGAGTCTGGTGAAGATGCACTCCATCATGGCTCGACACCTGGAGGACCACGACGTCCACGACCCTCTGTTGGCCATCAACTTTGCCAGGTGAGGAGCAGCTAATCTAATCCAGATTAATTTAGTTTGTTTGGCTTTAATCCACTGTCAACTCACCCTTAGTGTGTGTGTGTGTGTGTGTGTGTCAGACTGTACCTGGAGCAGAGTGACTTCCTGCAGTGTTTCTCTGGTGGAGATGTTCTGGTGGATCGTTCCTCTCAGTCGGTCACATGTCAGACGTTTGAACTGACTCTGCGCTCGTGTCTCTATCCTCACATTCAGAGGAGATACGTGGAGTGTTGTGGGAACCTGATGACCACACTCAAGAAGGACTACAAGTGAGACCTAAAGGAGTTTTTACATTAAAATAAGAAGGACTACAAGTGAGACCTAGGGGAGTTTTTACATTAAAATAAGAAGGACTACAAGTGAGACCTAGGGGAGTTTTTACATTAAAATAAGAAGGACTACAAGTGAGACCTAAAGGAGTTTTTAGATTAAAATAAGAAGGACTACAAGTGAGAACACAAGGGGTTTTAGATTAAAATAAGAAGGACTACAAGTGAGAACACCAGGGTTTTTAGATTAAAATAAGGACTTCAATTATCATTATCACAACAATGAGGAGAGAAAGCTCTCCAGTGCGTGTTTGTAACGTTGTAACATCCCTGTGTCTCCGTGTGTGTCTTCATGTGTCTCCATGCGTCCTTCATGTGTCTCCATGTGTCTCCATGCATCCTTCATGTGTCTCCATGCATCCTCCATGTGTATCCATGCATCTCCATGCATCCTTCATGTGTATCCATGCATCTCCATGCATCCTTCATGTGTCTCCGTGTGTGACTCCATGCATCCTTCATGTGTCTCCATGCGTCCTTCATGTGTCTCCATGCATCCTCCATGTATCTCCATGCATCCTTCATGTATCTCCATGTGTCTCCATGCATCCTTCATGTGTCTCCATGCATCCTTCATGTGTCTCCATGCATCCTCCATGTATCTCCATGCATCCTTCATGTATCTCCATGTGTCTCCATGCGTCCTTCATGTGTCTCCATGCATCCTTCATGTGTCTCCATGCGTCCTTCATGTGTCTCCATGCATCCTTCATGTGTCTCCATGCATCCTTCATGTGTCTCCATGCGTCCTTCATGTGTCTCCATGCGTCCTTCATGTGTCTCCATGCGTCCTTCATGTGTCTCCATGCATCCTTCATGTGTCTCCATGCGTCCTTCATGTGTCTCCATGCCTCCTCCATGTATCTCCATGCATCCTTCATGTATCTCCATGTGTCTCCATGCATCCTCCATGCGTCTCCATGCATCCTTCATGTATCTCCATGTGTCTCCATGCATCCTTCATGTGTCTCCGTGTGTGACCCCATGCATCCTTCATGTGTCTCCATGCGTCCTTCATGCGTCTCCATGCATCCTTCATGTGTCTCCATGCGTCCTCCGTGTGTCTCCATGCGTCCTTCATGTGACTCCATGCATCCTTCATGTGTCTCCATGCGTCCTCCGTGTGTCTCCATGCGTCCTTCATTTGTCTCCATGCATCCTTCATGCGTCTCCATGCATCCTTCATGCGTCTCCGTGTGTCTCCATGCGTCCTCCATGTGTGCCTCCATGCGTCTCATGCATCCTTCATGTGTCTCCATACGTCTCCATGCATCCTTCATGTGTCTCCATGCATCCTCAATGCGTCTCCATGCATCCTTCATGTGTCTCCATGTGTCCCTTTGTGTCTGGGTCTCCATACATCCTTCATGTGTCTCCATGCGTCCTCCATGTGTCCCTGTGTGTCTATGTGTCTCCATGCATCCTCCATGCATCCTTCATGTGTCTCCATGCATCCTCCATGTGTCCCTGTGTGTCTATGTGTCTCCATGTGTCCTCCCTGCGTCCCCCTGTGTCCCCGTCTGTCCCCCCTGTGTGTCCCCCTCTGTCCCCCTCTGCGTCCTCAGGATCCTGGAGTTCCTTCAGTCCATGAGGAACTACTTCCTGCTGGAGGCCGGAGACACCATGTACGACTTCTACACGTCCATCTTTGACAAAGTTCAGGAGAAGGAGAGCTGGCAGCAGCTGTCCTTCCTCAACGTCCAGCTGCAGGAGGCAGTGAGACAGCGCCACCCAGAGGACAGCGGCAGGTACTGCGCGGATTGTTGACGTCGTTGACGGCGGGTGTTTCCTCTCTCTTTTCTTTGATGAGAATCGTCTTTTCCTGGATGATTGTGTGTGTGAGCAGGTTGTCGGTGTGTCTGGAGAACATGGACGCCTCCAGGAAAAAACATCCTGTCAATAATCTGGAGGTTCTGACGCTCAGCTACAAGGTGATTTAAGCTAATCTAATCTAATCCAAGGTGATTTATTTTCACATGAAATTATAAGACAGTTAGACAGTTATGTGATAAAGCATCAGTAATGATTATAAAAATATATAAATAAATATATATATGTATAGATTTTTATTTTATTTTATATATAAATAATATAATAAATAATCAAGTTTGGATGAAAAGGTGAAAAAACAACGACACAAAAACACTTTTTCCTTTATTGTTTTAATGAGTACACGTTAATATTGTGTTCAGTTCGACTGAAAAATCAAGGTTTTAAAACAATATATTTGACATTCTATTTCACAACAGCAACTTTTTAACAACACATTTCATCTGTGTTTTATTTTGTTTTATGGCTTTATTTTAACGCTTCTCATTTAAGGTGAACATTTCATGCTCTGTGTCATTAAAACTTTTTAAGTTTTAACATAATTCAAAATGTCACATTTTATTATTTTCATAGTTACAAACAACATGGAACATTTCTATTTATTAAGCAGAATTACTTTTTAATTTAAATGAAACTTTTTAGATGAGTATATATGTATATGTATGTATATATATATATATGTGTGTGTATATGTATATACGCATGTGTGTATATGTATATACGCATATGTGTGTATATGTATATACGCATATGTGTGTATATGTATATACGCATATGTGTGTATATGTATATACGCATATGTGTGTATATGTATATATGCATATGTGTATGTATATGTTTATATATATGTGTATGTACTGTATATGTATGTATATATATATGAGTATATATGTATATGTATATATACACATATATATACATATATATGTGTATATACAACTATGGTTCCCTGTGTGACGTGTTGTTGTTGTTGTTGTTGTTGTTGTATTCAGGTTCCCTGGCCCGTAGACATCGTCATCAGCAGCGAGTGTCAGAAAATCTACAACCAAGTGTTTCTGCTGCTGCTGCAGATCAAATGGGCCAAATACAGTTTAGACACCATTAGATTCAGTGGTGAGTTTTTATCTGTTATATCTTTGTACACAGACTATTGAGACAGTATAATAACACACAGAGAGAAAAACATGAGGTTTTTATAATGTCATCTTAAAGTGATCGTCACTGTGCTGTGAGCGCCCCCTGCTGCTGAAGAAGTTTAAGTCTACGATATCTTTAGAACATGTTCCACGTCTTTATCTCACTGTCTGTTAGACAGACTTTTCCAACAGGAAACTGTAGTTTATAAACCACTCACTCTCCCACACCAAAGTCACTCACTCTCCCACACCAAAGTCACTCACTCTCCCACACCAAATTCACTCACTCTCTCACACCAGTCACTCACTCTCCCACACCAAAGTCACTCATTCTCTCACACCAAAGTCACTCACTCTCCCACACCAAAGTCACTCACTCTCCCACACCAGTCACTCACTCCAACACACCAAAGTCACTCACTCTCCCACACCAAAGTCACTCACTCTCCCACACCAAAGTCGCTCACTCTCCCACACCAAAGTCGCTCACTCTCCCACACCAAAGTCACTCACTCTCCCACACCAAAGTCGCTCACTCTCCCACACCAAAGTCACTCACTCTCCCACACCAGTCACTCACTCCAACACCAGTCACTCACTCCAACACACCAAAGTCACTCACTCTCCCACACCAAAGCCGCTCACTCTCCCACACCAAAGTCGCTCACTCTCCCGCACCAAAGTCGCTCACTCTCCCGCACCAAAGTCACTCACTCTCCCGCACCAAAGTCACTCACTCTGCCACACCAAAGTCACTCACTCTGCCCACCAAAGTCACTCACTCTCCCACACCAAAGTCACTCTCCCACACCAAAGTCACTCACTCTCCCACACCAAAGTCACACTCACTCTCCCACACCAAAGTCACTCACTCTGCCACACCAAAGTCCATAGAGTAAACCAGTGATTTTAACATCACAGAGACACAGGAGTTCACAGGAGTTGTTGATCCACTGCTGCCTCCATCACTAACTTACAATGACTGATTTTAGTGAATTCGGCTTTTAAAATATTTAATTTCAACATACATCAGTGACACAAAGTGACCACACGAGGCAGCAGAGGACCAGCAGCTCCTGTGTCCCTGTGAGCTAAAATCACTGGTTTTCTCTATGGGCTTTGGTGTCGGGCAGAGTGAGTGGTTTCACAGTGAAGATGAAGACGCTCCCCAGCAGCAGGGGGCGCTCAGTGCACGTTAAAGACTAAACAAATGCTTGTCTCTTGCAGATCTCACGTCGGCCACGGTGAAACTAGAGGGCGCTGTGTGTGAGGACGTGAAGCTGAGAGAGTCGCTGAATCAGCAGATTCACCGCATGTGTTTGCTCAGAGTCAAACTCATGCACTTTGTCAACAGTCTGCACAACTACATCATGACCAGGGTGAGGAGGAGGAGCAGGAGGCGGAGTCTCTGAGGAGGAGGAGGAGCCTCTGAAGAGGAGGACGTCCTCTTTCTAATCCCAATCTCTTTGCTCTGTCAGATCCTGCACAGCACAGGTCTGGAGTTCCAGCACCAGGTCCAGGAGGCCAAAGACCTGGACCAGCTGATCAAGATCCACTACAGATATCTGGCCACCATCCACGACCGCTGTCTGCTGAGAGAGAAGGTAAACCTGCGCGCGCTCCGTTCACACACGGGCTGAACAGCAGGGGGCGCTCACACGTCACCGTGGATGCTTTTGTTTTCAGGTGAGCTTTGTGAAGGAGGCCATCATGAAGGTTCTGAACCTGGTTCTGATTTTCTCCGACCGCTGGCAGGCCGGGTTTGGAGCCTGGAGGTGAGCAGATTATTCAGATTATTTTAACCTGTAATCCAGTGACTGTCACAATTTATTATTAATTTATTATTATTATTATTATTTTAACAACAACAGGATCGAGTCCATAGATAAAATGGAGTCTGACTTCAAGAACTGTCACATGTTCCTGGTCACCATTCTGAATAAAGCTGTGTGTCGAGGATCCTTCCCTCACTGTGAGTACCGTCATTCACTCAGGTTAACTCAGGTTAACCCGGGTTAACTCAGGTTAACCCAGATTAACTCAGGTTAGAAAACTCAGGTGAACTCAGGTTAGACAACTCAGGTTAAATCAGGTTAACCCAGGTTAGACAACTCAGGTTAACCCAGGTTAGAAAACTCAGGTGAACAGGTTAACCTAGGTTAACTCAAGTTAACCCAGGTTAAATCAGGTTAACCCAGGTTTACCCAGGTTAAATCAGGTTAGACAACTCAGGTTAACTAGGGTTAGACAACTCAGGTTAACTCAGGTTAGACAACTCGGGTTAACTCAGGTTAGACAGATCAGATTAACTCAGGTTAGAAAACTTAGGTTAACTCGAGTTAGATAACTCAGGTTAACTCTTGTTAGTTAACTCAGGTTATCTCAGGTTAGAAAACTCAAGGTTAACTCAGGTTAGAAAACTCAGGTTAACTCAGGTTAGATAACTTGTTAATTAACTCAGGTTATCTCAGGTTAACTCAGGTTAGAAAACTCAGGTTAACTCGGGTTAGATAACTCGGGTTAACTCAGGTTAAACGAGGTAGACAACTCAGGTTAGTTAGCTTAGGTTAACTCGGGTTAGTTAATTTGGGTTCACTCAGGTCCGTTCCCTAGGGTTAACTCAGGGTCGGCAGCTGTAACTGTCAATCACACCGTCGGTCAAAGGTCAAAGGTGAAGGTTTCATGTCGTTGTCATCTCGGGCAGATAAAAGGGTGCTGTTGGCGGATCAGACGTCTGAGGTCAAAGGTCGTGGGCAGAGTAAAAACATTGTGTTGGTCGATAAGAGGTCAAAGGTCAAAGGCTTCATGAGGTCGTCGGTGGAAGATTAAAAACATCGAGTTGGTGAATCAGACGTCTGAGGTCAAAGGTCAAAGGCTTCATGAGGTCGTCGGTGGCAGATTAAAAACATGGTGCTGGTCGATCTGAGGTCAAAGGTCAAAGGCTTCATGTCATTGTCGTGGGCAGAGTAAAAACATGGTGTTGGTAGATCAGACTTCTGAGGTCAAAGGTCAAAGGCTTCATGAGGTCGTCGGTGGCAGATAAAAAACATCGTGTTGGTCGATCAGACGTCTGAGGTCAAAGGTCGTGGGCAGAGTAAAAACATTGTGTTCGTTGATCAGAGGTCAAAGGTCAAAGGCTTCATGAGGTCGTCTGTGGCAGAGTAAAAACATTGTGTTGGTCGATCAGTCGTCTGAGGCCAAAGGTCAAAGGCTTCATGAGGTCGTCTGTGGCAGATTAAAAACATTGTGTTCGTTGACCAGAGGTCAAAGGTCAAAGGCTTCATGAGGTCGTCTGTGGCAGAGTAAAAACATCATGTTCGTCGATCAGTCGTCCGAGGTTCTTCTGCACGTTTAAAGCCTGACTCTTGATGTTGACGATGGCCTCGTGACGAGACACCATGTGACCCACGTAAGCCCGGATCAGCCCAGGGATCATCTCTGAGTCGCTACAGCCGCGGTTAAAGTCCAGCTCCATCTCGCAGAGAACGTCCTCGCGTTCTTTACTGACGAGGAAACAGCGAGGAGATCCGTCAGGACCGGGTCTGACGGAGACCTCCGTCTTCTCCACCCTGAACCTCCTGTAGTGACCCAGGAGATGCTCCAGGTCGTCCATGAACAGGTCGATGCCGTAGCTCAGCGTCTTGGTGCAGTACGTCGCTCCGGGGCGGAGCCTCTGGCTGTGCAGGCGAGCGTCGTGGACCAGCATCAGGAGGCGGAACCAGGCCGCGTTCGTCCAGCTCTTGAGGGTCCGAGAGCTCATGATCCCGTCGTGGCTCAGAGTGTTCCACAGCACCACCAGATCCTCGCTCAGCTGCAGCTCAAACGGCTGCAGCTCGTATCGCAGGAAGTAGTCGTCGTTGACCCGTCGGCGGTGACGCTTCACGTACGCCGTCATGGTGCGGTAGACGCCCGGATACGCCGCCCCCGCCGCCGCCGCCGCCTCCTCCTCGCCAAACGTACGGTAGAAGCTGCTGCTGCGGTTGGCGACGGCGTCCAGGATCAGGGAGATCACCAGAGCGTTGAGTCCCACGGCGTTGGGGATCCGAGCCACGGAGCCCAGAGCCGGTCTCAGCTCGGCGGCGAAGCCGGGGACGTCCAGGCTCAGCCGGTCGGAGTAACCCTGCAGCCGAGCCGTGGAGTTTAATCCAGAATATTCCAGCAGAGACTCGTCCACGCCCACGTCAGCGAGGAGACACGAGTGGTTCAGAGACGTCTGGAACCAGTCCAGAGAAATCCTGTTCACCTCAGTCAGGTTGAGAGACTCTGTCAGGTTCATGTTTTCACTGCCACGCAAACAACCAGAGACCTGGTCTCTTATAGACCAGAGGACCAGACCAGGAACCAACCAGCAACCAACCAGCAACCACCCAGCAACCACCCAGGAACCAACCAGAGCTGAGCTCCAGCAGGCGTTTTGTTGACTGAGCAGAGTCCAGAGGTTTAGATCAAACATGAAGCTCAACAACATCACTGTCAAACTTTAACTTCATCCTTTTTCTACTTTTGACTCTGATTTTTAAAAACACTTTAAACTGACTTTGGTGTGGGGGAGTGAGTGACTTTGGTGTGGGGGAGTGAGTGACTTTGGTGTGAGAGAGTGAGTGACTTTGGTGTGAGAGAGTGAGTGACTTTGGTGTGGCAGAGTGAGTGACTTTGGTGTGGCAGAGTGAGTGACTTTGGTGGGAGAGAGTGAGTGACTTTGGTGTGGGAGAGTGAGTGACTTTGGTGAGGGAGAGTGAGTGACTTTGGTGAGGGAGAGTGAGTGACTTTGGTGTGAGAGAGTGAGTGACTTTGGTGTGGGAGAGTGAGTGACTTTGGTGTGAGAGAGTGAGTGACTTTGGTGCGGGAGAGTGAGTGACTTTGGTGTGGGAGAGTGAGTGACTTTGGTGTGAGAGAGTGAGTGACTGGTGTGGGAGAGTGAGTGACTTTGGTGTGAGAGAGTGAGTGACTTTGGTGTGGGAGAGTGAGTGACTTTGGTGTGAGAGAGTGAGTGACTTTGGTGCGGGAGAGTGAGTGACTTTGGTGTGGGAGAGTGAGTGACTTTGGTGTGAGAGAGTGAGTGACTGGTGTGGGAGAGTGAGTGACTTTGGTGCGGGAGAGTGAGTGACTTTGGTGTGAGAGAGTGAGTGACTTTGGTGCGGGAGAGTGAGTGACTTTGGTGTGGGAGAGTGAGTGACTTTGGTGTGGGAGAGTGAGTGACTTTGGTGAGGGAGAGTGAGTGACTTTGGTGTGAGAGAGTGAGTGACTTTGGTGTGGGAGAGTGAGTGACTTTGGTGTGAGAGAGTGAGTGACTTTGGTGCGGGAGAGTGAGTGACTTTGGTGTGGGAGAGTGAGTGACTTTGGTGTGAGAGAGTGAGTGACTGGTGTGGGAGAGTGAGTGACTTTGGTGCGGGAGAGTGAGTGACTTTGGTGTGAGAGAGTGAGTGACTTTGGTGCGGGAGAGTGAGTGACTTTGGTGTGGGAGAGTGAGTGACTTTGGTGTGGGAGAGTGAGTGACTTTGGTGAGGGAGAGTGAGTGACTTTGGTGTGAGAGAGTGAGTGACTTTGGTGTGGGAGAGTGAGTGACTTTGGTGTGAGAGAGTGAGTGACTTTGGTGCGGGAGAGTGAGTGACTTTGGTGTGGGAGAGTGAGTGACTTTGGTGTGAGAGAGTGAGTGACTGGTGTGGGAGAGTGAGTGACTTTGGTGCGGGAGAGTGAGTGACTTTGGTGCGGGAGAGTGAGTGACTTTGGTGCGGGAGAGTGAGTGACTTTGGTGTGAGAGAGTGAGTGACTTTGGTGTGGGAGAGTGAGTGACTTTGGTGAGGGAGAGTGAGTGACTTTGGTGCAAGAGAGTGAGTGACTTTGGTACGAGAGAGTGAGTGACTTTGGTGTGGGAGAGTGAGTGACTTTGGTGCGGGAGAGTGAGTGACTTTGGTGTGAGAGAGTGAGTGACTTTGGTGTGGGAGAGTGAGTGACTTTGGTGAGGGAGAGTGAGTGACTTTGGTACGAGAGAGTGAGTGACTTTGGTGTGGGAGAGTGAGTGGTTTACAAACTTGTAATGAAATGATTCACTTTGGCTCAAGTCACTTGTTTGTTTGTGTCGTCTGTGGTGACTCCGCCCACACAGAGGAGGAGCTATGTTAATAGAACAAGCACAGTCCTGCTCTGTCGCCCTCTGTGTCTGTCAGTGGTACTGCAAATATTTTTATTTTTTTTAATTTTTTTTTTTAAATCGATTTCCGAAGTTTATGAATCGATTCAGAATCATGGATGATTAAAATCGCGATTCCTATGTGAATCGCGATTTGTTTTCCCCCACCCCTTAGTGGATATCGTAGATTTAAGTCTTTAGCTAAGAGGATAAAATCATTTCTTCTGACCCTAAATATCATATTCAAAAATGATTTGTCAGATTATGACGACATGAAGTCGACATTTTTACCCAGATTAAAAAAAAGGGGAATAATTTCAGTCGCATTGTGATGATTTAATCTGGATTATATGTCATTTATCTCCAGGTTTTAAATGATAAACACGTTTTTGTTTTATTTCTTCCAGTGGAGTCGCTGGCTCTGTCTCTGATGGCCGGGTTTGAACAGTGCTGAGGCTGACGCCGTGATGATGTCATCGTGATGATGTCATCGTCGTGATGATGATGTCATCGTCGTGGTGATGACGTCATCACCTGCTCTGATTCCAAAATGTAAAGTTTGTGTTTGTAAATAACGGCTGTGACTCGTCACTGTGTCAATAAAGTTAATTCACGTGAACATTTTCTGACTTTTGAGGCATTTTTGAGTTTTGAAATGCTTTTATAAATTATTTAATTACATAATGATTATGTTATAAATTTAAATATTAACCTCAAATGAATCAATAAAGTGACTTTATTCTGGTTGTTTTGATTTAGTTCTTGAACAAAAAAGATTTTTTAATCTCAATGAGGTTTAAATAAAAGTTAAATAATAATAAATATATGTTGACTACGTCCATTAAATGGAATTTTTTTTTTACCTATTTTTTATTTGTGATTTAGTTTGGCTCACTTTAATAAAATGTAAAAAAAATCACAATTGAAACTGATTTTATGATTTAATCCTAAAACATTTGACACAAATGATCAGATGTCAAATAAATCTGACGTTAATCTCTTAATAGAAGGAGGATTTATTTAGATTTAATTCAACATAAATAAAATATATTTGACACATGAAAACACGTTAAACATGTACGGAAGAGGATTAGTGCCACAAGTTAAAAATCTAAATAAAATGGCATCAATTCTGAGATTAAAGTTTAATCTCACAACTGTTTCATTCTTTCTTCTTCTTTTTTTATTTTTTTTACTTTATTTAAAAAAACTTCTTTACAAGTGGCACTAACACTATTCTGTAAATTTGTGTTTAAAATGAATATAAATGAACAAACATGAATATAAATGAATATATGGAGGACTAAACCTGACATAAGTATAAATACAGAAATGTAGAGATAAATGTAAAGCATTTATTCATTTATGCATTTATTTATTTTATTTATACTTCTTTTATTTATATATTTATTCATGCATTTATTTATACATTTATTTATTTATTCTTGTATGTATTTATTTTTTTAATTATATATTTATTAATGCGTTATTTATTTTAGCATTTGTTCCTTTATTTATTTATGAATGCATAATTAATTATTCTTTTATTTGTATATTTATGAATGCATTTATTTATTTATGCATTTATTTATTCATTATTTTATTTGTATATTTATGAATGCATTTATTTATGCATTTATTTAATTATTCTTTTATTTGTATATTTATGAATGCATTTATTTATTTATGCATTTATTTATTTATTATTTTATTTTTTATATTTATGAATGCATTTATTTATGAATTTATTTATTTATTATTTTATTTATATATTTATTATTTTATTTATATATTTATGAATGCATTTATTTATGCATTTATTTATTTATTATTTTATTTATATATTTATGAATTCATTTATTTATGCATTTATTTATTCATTATTTTATTTATATATTTATGAATGCATTTATTTATTTATTATTTTATTTATATATTTATGATTGCATTTATTTATGCATATATTTATTTATTATTTTATTTGTATATTTATGAATGCATTTATTTATTATTTTATTTATATATTTATGAATGCATTTATTTATTTATTTATGCATATATTTATTTATTATTTTATTTGTATATTTATGAATGCATTTATTTATTTATTTATTTATTTATTATTTTATTTATATATTTATGAATGCATTTATTTATTTATACTTATGTCAGGTTTAGTCCTCCATATATACATTTACTGTAAATGAATGCAAACGTTGTTTTGAAGAGTCTCCTCCTCCTCCTCTGCGCCCTCTGGTGGTGGCAGTGCGCATGTGCAGCAGCAGCGAGTCCAGCAGAAGTTGAGGAGTTCGTGGACAAACAGGAAGAGAAGGAAGTGAAGAAGAGGAGGAAGTGAAGCGCTCGGTGTCCTCCTGCTCCTCCTGCTCCTCCTCCGCCTCCTCCTCCTCCTCCGCCCATGAGCAGGAAAAAAAGACTGCAAACATTCCTGTGAACGACGGTCCGACTCCTGCGCGTCTTTCCCGGCTCCGCGGAGGAATCAGTGCCCGGTTTCATGGCTCTTTAGGCCGCGGACAGACCCGCACGAGTTCCCCCCTGAAAAAGCTCCAGAGGCGGCGGCAGCAGCAGCGGGTGAGTCAGAGCTCCGCGGCCCGACTTTCAGCGTCTGTTTCCAGGTGAAAAGTTCCTCGCAGCCCCGCGGAGTTCGAGCCGCGGAAAAGTCGCAGAAAGTCCGCGTAAAAGTGAGATTATTAACCCGGACTAAGAGACGCTCGGGTTTAAGTTAAACTAGTTAAACTCGGGTTAGCAGCTGGTTCACGTTTAAACTTGTGTTTCGCTGGATCTCAGGCCCGGGTTGCGGCTAATCTCTGGCCCGGGCTGCGGCTAATCCCAGGCCGCAGGATCCAGACTTCACTGTGGTTTCACTTCTTAATCTGCGTCTCCGCCCTTAATCTGTGAGATTATTCTCTGTTTTCATCGTTACCTTTTTTTGTTTTTTTAAAAAACACAGACACAGTCACTGTCTTTGGTGACGTGTGTGTGAGGAGGTGTGTGATAATCTCAGTGGGATTATGTGTCCGGAAAAAAAACTTTACACGACTCAGATTTTCCAGTAAAACAGATCGTACATTTTCACCTGTGTCGAATTTAAGTGATATTTTAAAATAATTCGGATAAAGTTAAGGGATTAGCGACAGCGACGTGTGTGAGCAGTTGTTTGATAATCTGAGTGGGATTAAAGCCTGAAGGGTGAGTTTGTGTTCCATGTAATTGGCCGCATTTTTTTTTTTAAAGTAAATGTTTAAAGTAAATGTTAAAAATAGTCACACGTTTGTGATCATATCAGTGGGATTACGAAAAAAAAAAAATCTGTAATCCCACATTTGCACTAATCTGCTTTTCCTAACTTTTATACAGTATTTAAAAGTGATCGAGACAAAGTTAAATAAACTGCTTTAGTGACGCGTTTATGAAGGGAGATAATCTCAGTGGGATTATAGAGCTACTTTGTTTTTTAAAGTTTAGTAACAGTGTTGTCTCTTGTTTGTGTAATGTGTGATAATCTCAGTGGGATTATGTGTCCAAAAAAACTACACGACTCAGATTTTCCAGTAAAACGCATCGTACATTTTCACCTGAAGTTTCGAACTTAAGTGATATTTCAAAATAATTCGGATAAAGTTAAGGGATTAGCGACAGCGACGTGGGTGAGGAGTTGTTTGATAATCTCAGTGGGATTACGGGGAAAAAAATCTGTAATCCCACGTTTGCACTAATCTGCTTTTCCTAACTTTTATACAGTATTTAAAAGTGATCGAGACAAAGTTAAATAAATGTGTGATAATCTCAGTGGGATTATAGAGTCAAAATAATTTAAGTTTATCAGTTGTTTTTCCTCTGAACTTTGAGGAAAAACTTTGTAATTTAGTAACGATGACTTAACAAAGAGGTGTTTGGTAATCTGGAATAATCTTTAATCTGTATGCCCAGGTTCACGCTTTGTTATGTTTGGATTAATAATCCATCGTTTCATCGATCGTTGCCACAGATTTTTTTGTGAATCATGCGTCGTGAGAATGATTGTTATTGGATTATTGCTCAATCCTAACATGGGATTAAGTGTCCGAGACGTTTGGAAACGTAACGTTTAGCTGTTGGTGTCAGAAGTGTGAGCTCGAAGGAAAGGAAGGAAGGAAATGAAACCTCACAGGGTTTGGTTTTTCTCTGTGGTTTCGTTTGATCGTCAACGTGGTTTTGTTTTCACTCAGATTAAATCTCTTAAATCACGTGAGGACGTTAATCTGAGAACGTTTGTAATCTCATGAAAACGTCTGTTTTTAGACTTTTAAAATGTTAACGTTCATCTTTGGTGAAGTGATGATGTCATAGCCACGCCCCCCTCTGACATCATTCTCACCCAGGCCTGTTTTACTTCGTTTACTTAGTGTTTCTGTGGCGGAACGACAGCGCCACCCTCAGGCCTGGCACGTGTACTGCAGCCTTCATGTTCATGGAAAACAGTTCAAGAAGGGGAAGGAAAAAGATTGCGTTGAGCTCTGCACGCCACGTGGCTCGGTTTCTACGAGCGGCCATGTTGGCAGGAAGAGAGCGGCCATGTTGGCAGGAGGCGAGCGGCCATGTTGGCAGGAAGAGAGCGGCCATGTTGGCAGGAAGAGAGCGGCCATGTTGGCAGACGGCAAGTGGCCATGTTGGCAGGAAGAGAGCGGCCATGTTGGCAGGAGGCGTGCGGCCATGTTGGCAGGAGGTGAGCGGCCATGTTGGTAGGCAGCGAGCGGTGAGCGGCCATGTTGGCAGGAGGCGAGCGGCCATGTTGGCAGGCAGTGAGCGGCCATGTTGGCAGGAGGCGAGCAACCATGTTGGCACGCGGCGAGCGGCCATGTTGGCAGGAGGCGAGCGGGCCATGTTGGCCATGTTGGCAGGCATTGAGCGGATATGTTGGCATGTGCGAGCGGCCATTTTGGCAGGCAGCGATGTCAGCGGTCAGATTTACGGTGGAAAAGCGAGTGGTTTTCCAAACTTCAATAGTTGGTTCACGTTTGTAGACGTCCGTCATGATGTCATGTGACAGCGCATGTAGGGGGCGTGGCCTCAGTGCAGTAAGTCGTGTGCTATGAGCCTGTGATTGAGGAATAATTTTGATATTAAATGTGATTGTTGTATATTATTTAACAACCAAGTTCTCAAATATTTAGGAAAATTCCCACTTTATTCCCATGGAAAGTTTCCAGTTTTGATAAACATGAAGGAAATGAAGAAGGCTACATCTTAGCTCATAATGATAATAACGATAATAACACTAAGTGTGTGTGTGACTTCCTGTCTCTGTCTTGAAGCCGTTCTAACTTCACTTTTGTCGTTTCCCTTTTCTTTCACACTCAGTTGTGTAACAGAACGACAAAGTTCACACATTCATGATCTGAAAGTTTTGTTCACAGCTTCACAGTATTTGTACACATATATATGTATACATACATATATATGTGTACACGTGTGTGCAGTGAAGGTGAGTCACGGATTTATTTGTCGTTTTCTCAGAACAGAAACTTTGATGAAATTCAGTCGACGTTTCACCAAAAACTGTAAGAACCTCAGTTACAGACCATAATACTTCTGTGAGTCTGTAGTAACGTTATAACTGCGACTTAGTTTGTGTTTGTAAAATTTTCTTTGTTCACGTGAACGAGGTTCGTCTTAGTGAACGAGGTTGGGATTGTTCGCGTGAAGGATGTTCAGATTGTTCGGCCGGATGAACGAGGTTCGGATTGTTCGCGTGAACGAAGTTCGGATTGTTCGCGTGAACGAGGTTCGGATTGTTCACGTGAACAAGGTTCGGATTGTTTGTCTTCGTGAACGAAGTTTGGATTGTTCGCGTGAACGAGGTTCGGATTGTTCGCGTGAACGAGGTTCGGATTGTTCGCGTGAACGAGGTTGAGATTGTTCGCGTGAACGAGGTTGAGATTGTTCGTCTCCGTGAACGAGGTTCAGATTGTTCGGCCGGGTGAACGAGGTTCGGATTGTTCATGTGAACGAGGTTCGGATTGTTCACGTGAACGAGGTTCGGATTGTTCTCGCGAACGAGGTTCGGATTGTTCACGTGAACGAGGTTCGGTTTGTTCAGGTGAACGAGGTTCGGATTGTTCGTCTTAGTGAACGAGGTTAGGATTGTTGGCGTGAACGAAGTTCGGATCGTTCGCGTGAACGAAGTTCGGATCGTTCGCGTGAACGAAGTTCAGATCGTTCGCGTGAACGAAGTTTGGATCGTTCGCGTGAACGAAGTTCGGATCGTTCGCGTGAACGAGGTTTATTTATGTTTTATTCATCTGTTTTTGTGTCGTTCAGTGAAAACGAAACGTGACAATGATTGTGAGACTTTGTGATAACTGTGTTGAACTTGATATAACGTTTATTTAACGCGTCAGCAGCTGTGTGATGGTGGTTAATCTGGTAAATGTGGGATTAGAGCAGGATTACAGAGTCAGATTAAATGAACAGTGAGCAGACGTTTGACCTCCTCTCTGAACAGGAAGTGAAGCTGAAGCCGACTTCACTGCGTTCTTCCTGTTTTTATTTTTATTTTCTTTACAGGAAATAAAGTTTTTAATCTGATTATAATCTGTGAAATTAAACCCTTCTAAACACTTTAATGAGAAAATGCAGAAGTGTGTTTGTGTGTGTGTGTGTGTTTGTGTGTTTTATCACTTCCTGTTGCTGTTGTCATGGAGACGACTCTGTGGTCTGTGATGATGTCACAGTTCACACTTTTAGTTTCTTGTGAAACTCTCTTAAAAGACGGGATTATCCGAGCAAAAACAGACGTTATTCCACTAATCCAGATTATCTGGTGTCTCCAGCGTCGTGATGGCGTCTACAGTGACGTTAGAGGACGCTTTGTCCAACGTGGACCTTCTGGAGGAACTGCCTCTGCCTGACCAGCAACCCTGCATCGAGCCACTGCCCTCGTCTGTCATGTACCAGGTGATAATCACTCGTTCATTCATTCACTCACTCGTTCATTCACTCACTCGTTCACTCACTCACTCACTCGTTCATTCACTCACTCGTTCACTCACTCACTCGTTCACTCACTTACTCACTCACTCGTTCACTCGCTCGTTCATTCACTCACTCACTCACTAGTTCATTCACTCACTCGTTCACTCGCTCATTCATTCACTCACTCACTAGTTCATTCACTCACTCGTTCACTCACTCACTCACTCACTCACACGTTCACTCACTCACTCGTTCATTCACTCTCTCGTTCACTCACTCGTTCACTCACTCGTTCATTCACTCACTCACTCATTCACTCACTCACTCATTCGTTCGTTCACTCACTCGTTCACTCACTCACTCGTTCATTCACTCACTCACTCGTTCACTCACTCTTTCATTCACTCACTTATTCACTCACTCACTCACTCGTTCATTCACTCACTCGTTCACTCACTCACTCTTTCACTCACTCACTCACTCGTTCACTCGCTCGTTCATTCACTCACTTGTTCACTCACTCACTCGTTCACTCACTCGTTTATTCACTCACTCGCTCACTCACTCACTCGTTCACTCACTCTTTCATTCACTCACTTATTCACTCACTCGTTCACTCACTCGTTCATTCACTCACTCACTCATTCACTCACTCGTTCATTCACTCACTCATTCATGATTGACTCACTCACGGTTTCAAATGTTTGAGTCCAGATTTAACGTTTAAATGTTTCAAATGAAGTTTTCTTTAATTTACCAAGAATCTCTTGGAAATGATTCGTCTTCAGATTAGATTAGATTACATGGATTAGATCATTAATTTCCAACATGTTTAAAAAAGGTCTAAGGTTTAAGGTCAAAAATTCCGACTGAAGTCTCAGTATTCTGGCTTTAATCTCAGTATTCCGACTTTAATCTCAGAATTCCGACTTCAATCTCAGAAGTCTGACTTTAATCTCAGTATTCCCACTTTAATCTCAGAATTCTGACATTTCCCCTCAGTATTCCCACTTTAATCTTAACCCCGAGATTAAAAAAACGTTTGAAAATGATATAATCTGTGACAGATTAAGTCTCTACATGACGCCATGATTTATGTCATGATTTTAGTCGTTTGTTTTGTCTTTAAATCAAGATAAAGTTTAGTGAACTTTGTATCAACCACAGGTTTGTTCTTCCTCACTCATTATTTGTCTCCTTGTCTCCTCTCTCCTTGTTTCCTCTCCTCAGCCAAACTTCAACACAAACTTTGAGGACAGAAACGCCTTCGTCACAGGAATCGCTCGCTACATCGAGCAGGCGACTGTTCACTCGAGCATGGTGAGAGTTTACTGATGATGTTTTTATCTCAGTGTTAAACTGAAGTCTGTAAACCACTCACTCTCCCACACCAAAGTCACTCACTCTCCCACACCAAAGTCACTCACTCTCCCACACCAAAGTCACTCACTCTCCCACACCAAAGTCACTCACTCTCCCACACCAAAGTCACTCACTCTCCCACACCAAAGTCACTCACTCTCCCACACCAAAGTCACTCCCTCTCCCACACCAAAGTCACTCCCTCTCCCACACCAAAGTCACTCACTCTCCCACACCAAAGTCACTCACTCTCTCACACCAAAGTCACTCACTCTCCCACACCAAAGTCACTCACTCTCCCACACCAAAGTCACTCACTCTCTCACACTAAAGTCACTCACTGTCCCACACCAAAGTCACTCACTCTCCCACACCAAAGTCACTCACTCTCCCACACCAAAGTCACTCACTCTCCCACACCAAAGTCCCTCACTCTCTCACACCAAAGTCACTCACTGTCCCACACCAAAGTCACTCACTCTCCCACACCAAAGTCACTCACTCTCCCACACCAAAGTCACTCACTCTCCCACACCAAAGTCACTCACTCTCCCACACCAAAGTCCCTCACTCTCTCACACCAAAGTCACTCACTGTCCCACACCAAAGTCACTCACTCTCCCACACCAAAGTCACTCACTCTCCCACACCAAAGTCACTCACTCTCTCACACCAAAGTCACTCACTCTCCCACACCAAAGTCACTCACTCTCCCACACCAAAGTCACTCACTCTCCCACACCAAAGTCACTCACTCTCCCACACCAAAGTCACTCACTCTCCCACACCAAAGTCACTCACTCTCCCACACCAAAGTCACTCACTCTCCCACACCAAAGTCACTCACTCTCCCACACCAAAGTCACTCACTCTCTCACACCACTGTACAAACACTCTCTCTCTCCTCTGATCAGAATGAGATGTTGGAGGAGGGGCAGGAATACGCCATCATGCTGTACACCTGGAGGAGCTGCTCACGTGCAATACCACAGGTAACCACTAGTGTCAGCAGGTTCATGCAGGCAGTTGATTTTAAAGCTGTTAAAAAGGTGAATGAGTCCAGACTCTAACATCCTGAGGACAACTGACTGCCTTGAGATGAACTGCAGCCTTATGCTTTTGTTGCTGCGACGTCCAAAATGTCGAAAGTTAATAAAATTGTATGGGTAATGGGGGCGGGACTAGATAAGCTTTGCTTCTCCCGCTGTCCCTTTCGGTCATGTGTATGAATATAAATGATGATGTATGCAGATGTTGATTACTTGTCATGCCCGAAATAAACGATTCATTCATTCATTCATTCATTCAATCACTGATCAAAGTGGACAAACTGTCCTCTCTCTGTCGACACAGTCACTGAAGTGTGAGGAGGTTTTTACCTTTTTATGACAAAGGACATGACGTTTATTAATAAGAAGAAATTATTCATCGTCAGATTACGTCACAGATGAAATAATCTGTTGTGTTTCAGGTGAAATGTAACGAGCAGCCAAACAGAGTGGAAATCTATGAGAAGACTGTGGAGGTTCTGGAGCCTGAAGTCACGAAGCTCATGAACTTCATGTACTTTCAGGTAAATAATCTCTGAGTCTGTGGAGAACGAGAGTGTGTCTGTGATGATTCAACATCTTCACCTCTGTCTCTGTCTGTCTGTACTCCGTCTGTCCTCCCTCCGTCTGTCCTCCCTCTGTCTTTCCTCCGTCTGTCCTCCGTCTGTCCTCCGTCTGTCCTCCGTCTGTCTGTCCTCCCTCCGTCTGTCCTCCGTCTGTCCTCCGTCTGCCCTCCGTCTGTCCTCCCTCTGTCTTTCCTCCGTCTGTCCTCTGTCTGTCTGTCCTCCGTCTGTATGTCCTCCCTCTGTCTGTCCTCCGTCTGTCCTCCATCTGTCTGTCCTCCCTCCGTCTGTCCTCCGTCTGTCTGTCCTCCCTCTGTCTTTCCTCCGTCTGTCCTCTGACTGTCTGTCCTCCCTCTGTCTGTCCTCCGTCTGTCCTCCCTCTGTCTGTCCTCCGTCTGTCCTCCATCTGTCTGTCCTCCCTCCGTCTGTCCTCCGTCTGTCTGTCCTCCCTCTGTCTTTCCTCCGTCTGTCCTCTGTCTGTTGGTCCTCCCTCTGTCTGTCCTCCGTCTGTCCTCCGTCTGTCCTCCGTCTGTCTGTCCTCCCTCTGTCTGTCCTCTGTCTGTCTTTCCTCCGTCTGTCTGTCCTCTGTCTGTCCTCCGTTTGTCTGTCCTCCCTCCGTCTGTCCTCCGTCTGTCTGTCCTCCCTCTGTCTGTCCTCCGTCTGTCTGTCCTCCGTCTGTCTGTCCTCCGTCTGTCTGTCCTCCCTCTGTCTGTCCCCTGTCTGTCTGTCCTCTGTCTGTCTGTCCTCCCTCCGTCTGCCCTCCCTCTGTCTGTCCTCTGTCTGTCCTCCCTCCGTCTGTCTGTCCTCCGTCTGTCTGTCCTCCCTCCGTCTGTCTGTCCTCCCTCTGTCTGTCCTCCCTCCGTCTGTCCTCCCTCTGTCTGTCCTCCGTCTGTCTGTCCTCCGTCTGTCTGTCCTCCCTCCGTCTGCCCTCCCTCTGTCTGTCCTCCCTCTGTCTGTCCTCCCTCTGTCTGTCCTCCCTCTGTCTGCCCTCCGTCTGTCTGTCCTCCGTCTGTCTGTCTGTCTGTCCTCTGTCTGTCTGTCTGTCTGTCCTCCGTCTGTCCTCCAGCGTACGGCCATCGACCGTTTCTGTGGTGAGGTCCGTCGTCTGTGTCACGTCGAGCGTAGGAAGGACTTTGTGTCTGAAGCTTACCTCATGACTCTGGGGAAGTTCATCAACATGTTTGCCGTCCTGGACGAGCTGAAGAACATGAAGTGCAGCGTGAAGAACGATCACTCCGCCTACAAACGGTAACCGCGGCGACCGCCGAGCATCCTTCACCTTGTGCTCCGTCGTCACCTTCATCTGTGGATCCTTGTAACTGTGCGTTAATCCCGTGTTTCCTGGTGTTTCTTCCTCTCAGAGCCGCTCAGTTCCTCAGGAAAATGTCGGAGCCCTCGTCGATCCAGGAATCTCAGAATCTGTCCATGTTCCTGGCAAACCACAACAAGATCACTCAGGTTTGTCCAGATTATTTTATAAACCGTATAATCTGTGTTCCAGATTATTTTACACAATGTATATCCTGTGGGTTCCAGATTATTTTATATGCTGTATATTTGTGCATTCCAAATTATTTTACATACTGTATAATCTGTGTTCCAGATTATTTTATATACTGTATATTTGTGTTCCATATTATTTTATAATCTGTATATTCTGTGTTCCAGATTAATTTACATACTGTATATTCCAGATTATTTTGCATACCGTATATTCCAGATTATTTTGCATACCGTATATTCTGTGTTACAGATTATTCCATAATCTGTATATTCTGTGTTCCTAGATTATTTTACATACTGTATATTCCAGATTATTATCCATGCCTTATATTCCAGATTATTCTATATACCGTATATTGTGTGTTACATCTGTATATTCTGTGTTCCTAGATTATTTTACATACTGTATATTCCAGATTATTTTGCATGCCTTATATTCCAGATTATTCTATATACCGTATATTCTGTGTTCCGAGATTATTTTACATACTGTATATTCCAGATTATTATCCATGCCTTATATTCCAGATTATTCTATATACCATATATTCTGTGTTCCAGATTAATTTACATAGCGTATATTCTGTGTTCCGAGATTATTTTACATACTGTATATTCCAGATTATTATCCATGCCTTATATTCCAGATTATTCTATATACCATATATTCTGTGTTCCAGATTAATTTACATAGCGTATATTATGTGTTCCAAGATTATTTTACATACTGTATATTCCAGATTATTATCCATGCCTTATATTCCAGATTATTCTATATACCGTATATTCTGTGTTCCAGATTAATTTACGTAGCGTAGATTCTGTGTTCCGAGATTATTTTACATACTGTATATTCCAGATTATTATCCATGCCTTATATTCCAGATTATTCTATATACCATATATTCTGTGTTCCAGATTAATTTACATAGCGTATATTATGTGTTCCAAGATTATTTTACATACTGTATATTCCAGATTATTATCCATGCCTTATATTCCAGATTATTCTATATACCGTATATTCTGTGTTCCAGATTAATTTACGTAGCGTAGATTCTGTGTTCCGAGATTATTTTACATACTGTATATTCCAGATTATTATCCATGCCTTATATTCCAGATTATTCTATATACCGTATATTCTGTGTTCCAGATTAATTTACATAGCGTAGATTATGTTCCAGATTATTTTACATACTGTATATTCCAGATTATCCTCTAATCTGTGTATTCCGTGTGTTCAGTCTCTGCAGCAGCAGCTTGAAGTCATTAACGGATACGATGAGCTTTTAGCCGACATCGTGAACCTGTGCATCGATTACTACGAGAACAAGATGTACCTGACGCCCAGTGAGAAACACATGCTGCTCAAAGTGAGTCCTGCAGGGGGCGCTGTCACTGCAGCTGAAATGTCCTTTATGTTTTTAAATAAGGATTTGTTTAACAGTTTACAGATGAAATCAGTCGCTGTGTTAACACATGATTTACATTTAGTCTCTGTCTTTATATATAAAGATATATGATACATATTTGTTTATACACATATATAGTTCTTCACTGTTGTTGTTGTTGTTGTTGTTGTTGTTGTTGTTGTTGTTCAGGTGATGGGTTTTGGTTTGTATCTCATGGACGGAAACAGCAGCAACATTTACAAACTCGACGCCAAGAAGAGAATCAATCTGAGCAAGATCGACAAGTTCTTCAAGGTAAGAACGTAAACGTGAGGGTGAACGTAAACGTGAGGGTGAACGTAAACGTGAGGGTGAACGTAAACGTGAGGGTGAACGTAAACGTGAAGGTGAACGTAAATATGAAGGTGAATGTAAACATGAATGTAAACATAAACGTGAAGGTGAACGTAAACATAAACGTGAAGGTGAACGTAAACGTGAAGGTAAACAATTGTGAATGTAAACGTGAAGGTGAACGTAAAAATAAACGTGAACGTAAACGTAAACATAAACGTGAAGGTGAACATAAACATGAATGTATACATAAACGTTAATGTAAACGTGAAGGTGAACGTAAACATAAACGTGAATGTAAACGTGAAGGTGAACGTAAACAAACGTGAAGGTGAACGTGAACATAAACATGAATGTAAACATAAACGTTAATGTAAACGTGAAGATGAACGTAAACATAAACGTGAAGGTGAACGTAAACGTGAATGTAAACATAAAGGTGAATGTAAACGTGAAGGTGAACGTAAACATAAACGTAAACATAAACATGAATGTAAACATACACGTGAAGGTAAACGTAAACGTGTTATTCCTTTATCATTTTACAAAAGAAGTTCTCTAATGTTTAAATAAAGTTATTTTTGTGTTTATTGAATTTAAGTGACAGAAAATCCAGATGATTTTTTTCAGATATTTCCAGTTGAACGACCTTTGACCCTCAGTGTGTGTGTGTGTGTGTGTGTGTGTGTGTGTGTCACAGCAACTGCAGGTGGTTCCTCTCTTTGGTGACATGCAGATCGAGCTGTCGCGTTACATCAAGACCAGCGCTCACTTTGAGGAGAACAAGTCCAGGTCTGTGTTTGTTCACTCTTTAATCATCACCATTCATTTATGTTTGATGATCTGCTGTGGAGCCGCTGAGTCATTCATAACATTTATAACATTCATAACATTTATAACATTCAGAACTTTCATAACATTTATAACATTTATAACATTCAGAACGTTCATAACATTCATAACATTCATAACATTTATAACATTCATAACATTCATAACGTTCATAACGTTCATAACATTTATAACGTTCATAACATTTATAACGTTCATAACATTTATAACGTTCATAACATTTATAACATTCATAACATTTATAACATTTAAAACGTTTATAACATTTATAACATTTAAAACGTTCATAACATTTATAACGTTGATAACCTTCATAACGTTCATAACATTTATAACATTCATAACATTTATAACGTTCATAACATTTATAACGTTCATAACATTTATAACATATATAACATTTATAACATTTAAAACGTTCATAACATTTATAACGTTCGTAACATTTATAACATTCATAACGTTCATAACATTCATAATGTTTATAACATTCATAACATTTATAACATTCATAACATTTATAACGTTCATAACATTTATAACATTTAAAACGTTCATAACATTTAAAACGTTCATAACATTTAAAACGTTCATAACATTCATAACGTTCATAACATTTATAACATTCATAACATTTATAACGTTCATAACATTTATAACATATATAACATTTATAACATTTAAAACGTTCATAACGTTCATAACATTCATAATGTTTATAACATTCATAACATTTATAACGTTCATAACGTTCATAACATTTATAACATTTATAACATTTAAAACGTTCATAACATTTAAAACGTTCATAACATTCATAACGTTTATAACATTTAAAACGTTCATAACATTTAAAACGTTCATAACATTCATAACGTTCATAACATTCATAACGTTCATAACATTTATAACATTCATAACAAGTCCTCTGTGTCCTCTGTGTGTCCTCTCAGGTGGACATGTACGTCCATCAGCAGCAGTCCTCAGTATAACATCTGTGAGCAGATGCTTCAGATCCGTGACGATCACATGCGTTTCATCTCTGAACTCGCTCGCTACAGTAACAGTGAGGTGAGTTAATCCAGGACTCTGGATTAGGCTTTAATCTCAGTACCACGGGATTCCTGGGAATTCTGCTGATTCATCGTTTCCTGATTCAATGTCAATGTTGATGTGTTTAATTGGACAGAGAAGCATGAGCAGAGGATTATAATCTAATCTAATCTGAATAATCTGAGGTTTCCCTGTGTGTGTGTGTGTGTGTGTAGGTGGTGACAGGATCAGGACGTCAGGAGTCTCAGAAAACAGACTCAGAATACAGGAAGTTGTTTGACTTGGCTCTGCAGGGTATGCAGCTGCTGTCTCAGTGGAGCGCTCACGTCATGGAAGTGGTGAGGACACACATTCCAGATTATTTTATAATCTTTATATTCTGTGTGTTCCAGATTATTTTATAATCTGTATATTCTGTGTGTTCCAGGTTATTTTATAATCTGTATACTCTGTCTTCCAGATTATTTTATAATCTGTATATACTGTATATTCCAGATTATTATATAATATGTATATTCCAGATTATTTTACATACTGTATATTCCAGATTATTTTATAATCTGTATCATCTGTGTTCCATATTAATTTTTATACTGTATATTCCAGATTATTATATAATATGTATATTCTGTATATTCCAGATTACTTTACATACTGTATATTCCAGATTATTTTATATACTGTATATTCCAGATTATTATTTAATATGTATATTCTGTATATTCCAGATTACTTTACATACTGTATATTCCAGATTATTTTATATACTGTATATTCCAGATTATTATATAATATGTATATTCTGTATATTCCAGATTATTTTACATACTATATATTCCAGATTATTTTACATACTGTATATTCCAGATTATTTTACATACTATATATTCCAGATTATTTTACATACTATATATTCCAGATTATTTTACATACTGTATATTCCAGATTATTTTATAATCTGTATAATCTGTGTTCCAGATTATTTTACATACTGTATATTCCAGATTATTTTATATACTGTATATTCCAGATTATTATATAATATAATATATATGTGAGTGTGAGTGTGTTCATGTGTTCATCTTTATTAACATGTGTGTGTGTGTTCATCTTTATTAATGTGTGTGTGTGTGTTCATCTTTATTAATGTGTGTGTGTGTGTGTGTTCATGTGTTCATCTGCAGTATTCCTGGAAACTTGTTCATCCAACAGACAAATACTCAAACAAAGAATGTCCTGATAACGCTGAAGAATATGAGAGAGCGACGAGGTACAACTACACCTGTGAGGAGAAGTTTGCCCTCGTGGAGGTTTGTCATCACTGTTAGTGAGTCTGTGTGTTGTTGTGTTTGTTGTTGATGTTGTTGTTGTTGTCGTGCCCAGGTGATGTGATGATCAAGGGTCTGCAGGTGTTGATGTTGTTGTTGTGTTGTTGTTGTTGTTGTTGTTGTTGTGCCCAGGTGATGGCGATGATCAAGGGTCTCCAGGTGTTGATGGGTCGTATGGAGAGCGTCTTCAATCACGCCATACGTCACACCATCTACTCTGCGCTGCAGGACTTTGCTCAGGTGACGCTCAGAGATCCTCTGCGTCAGTCTATCAAGAAGAAGAAGAACGTGGTGCAGAGGTAAATACACCCTAATCTGTCTGCATCTGGATTATCATCTGGATTATCATCTGGATTATCATCTAGATGATCATCTAGATTATCATCTGGATTATCAGCACAATCTACACTAGGAAAGATTCACATACTGGATCTGCAGCTGTTTATGACTCTGTCTCCCTGTCCTCTCCCCGTCTGTCCTGCTGTCTGTCCTCTCCCCGTCTGTCCTCTCCCTGTCCTCCTGTATGTCCTCCCTGTCTCTTTGTCTTGTCTGTCCTCTCCCTGTCTGTCCTCTCCCTGTCTTTCCTCTCCCTGTCCTCCTGTCTGTCCTCTCCCTGTCCTCCTGTCTGTCCTCCCTGTCTCTTTGTACTGTCTGTCTGTCCTCTCCCTGTCCTCCTGTCTGTCCTCTGTGTCCTCTCCCTGTCTTTCCTCTGTCCTCTGTCTGTCCTCTCCCTGTCTTTCCTCTGTCCTCTCCCTGTCTGTCCTCCTGTCTGTCCTCTCCCCGTCCTCCTGTACTCCCTGTTTATCCTCACCCTGTCCTCCTGTCTGTCCTCTGTCTGTTCTCCTGTCTGTCCTCTGTCCTCTCCCTGTCTGTCCTCTGTCTGTTCTCCTGTCTGTCCTCTCCCCGTCCTCTCCCTGTCTGTCCTCCCTGTCTGTCCTCCTGTCTGTCCTCTCCCCGTCCTCCTGTACTCCCTGTTTATCCTCACCCTGTCCTCCTGTCTGTCCTCTGTCTGTTCTCCTGTCTGTCCTCTCCCTGTCTGTCCTCTGTCTGTTCTCCTGTCTGTCCTCTCCCCGTCCTCTCCCTGTCTGTCCTCCCTGTCTGTCCTCCTGTCTGTCCTCCTGTCTGTCCTCTCCCTGTCCTCCTGTCTGTCCTTCTGTCCTCTCCCTGTCTGTCCTCTGTCTGTTCTCCTGTCTGTCCTCTCCCCGTCCTCTCCCTGTCTGTCCTCCCTGTCTGTCCTCCTGTCCTGTCCCCGTCCCTCAGTGTCCTCCAGGCGATCAGAAAGACAGTGTGTGATTGGGAAACAGGTCGTGAGCCTCACAATGATCCAGCTCTTCGTGGAGAGAAAGATCCTAAAGGAGGATTCGACATCACAGTTCCTCGACGAGCTGTTGGACCGTCCAGCACTCAGGTGACATATACTGATGCTGTAGTCTGGATTATATGGATTATAATCCAGAGGAGAAATATTTGCAGATGATGATGATTTGAAAAGAGAATGTTAACGTTTAGAGACTTTTTATAAGAATAAAACGGGGAATAATTGAGATGTTCTTATATTATTATAAATGTATACATCTAAATAAATAATGACTAAAAAGACAAAAATAAAGTACAAAAAATACAAAGTTATTAAACAAGAAGTCAGGGGGCGGAGCTTTGAACACAGAGGGCGGAGTTATGAGTATGAATCATAACAAACAGATGCTATTAAATGTAACTATACTTCCTTTTTTTAAAAACACAAAAATATGTTTGTTTAAAAAAACATGGAAAACTTGAGTAAAAATGTTTGATGTTTTATTTTGATCATCTTCATTCTCTGATGACTAACGACTCTTTCTGATGACTCGCTGTGATGACTCTAACGACTCTTTCTAACAACTCTTTCTAATGACTCAACGACTCTTTCTAACAACTCTTTCTAATGACTCTAACGACTCTTTCTAACAACTCTTTCTAATGACTCTAACGACTCTTTCTAATAACTCTTTCTAACGACTCTTTCTAACAACTCTTTCTAATGACTCTAACGACTCTTTCTAACAACTCTTCCTAATGACTCTAACGACTCTTTCTAATGACTAACGACTCTTTCTAACGACTCTTACTCTTTCTAATGACTCAAATGACTCTAACAACTCTTTGTAACGACTCTTTCCAATGACTCTTAACAACTCTTTCTAATGACTCTTTCTAACGACTTTTTCTAACAACTCTTTCTAATGACTCTTTCTAACGACTTTTTCTAACAACTCTTTCTAATGACTCTAACTACTCTTTCTAATGACTCAAATGACTCTAACGACTCTTTCTAATGACTCTAACGACTCTTTCCAATGACTCCAACAACTCTTTGTAATGACTAACTACTCTTTCTAACAACTCTTTCTAATGACTCTAACGACTCTTTCTAATGACTCTCACGACTCTTTCTAATGACTCTTTCTAACAACTCTTTCTAATGACTCTTACGACTCTTTCTAACGACTCTTTCTCCTGACACCTGTACATGGTGAGGATGATGCTGGAGTCTCTAATGACTCTTTCTAATGACTCTAACAACTCTTTCTAACGACTCTAACGACTCTTTCTCCTGACAGCTGTACATGGTGAGGACGATGCTCGAGTCTCTGATCGCTGACAAAAGCGGCTCAAAGAAGACTCTGCGCAGCACTCTGGAAGGTCCAACCATCCTGGACATCGAGAAGTTCCACCGCGAGTCGTTCTTCTACACTCACCTGCTCAACTTCAGCGGTGAGGAGAGGAAACATCTGACTGAGTCTTCTTCTTCTTTTCTGACATCATCATCATCATCATCATCTCCTCCTCTTCCTCACAGAAACCCTGCAGCAGTGCTGTGATCTGTCTCAGCTCTGGTTCAGAGAGTTCTTCCTGGAGCTCACCATGGGTCGAAGGATCCAGTTCCCCATCGAGATGTCCATGCCCTGGATCCTCACCGACCACATCCTGGAGACCAAGGAGGCTTCAATGATGGAGTAAATGTTCCATTGTTATTGGGATTAAATCAGACTTTTGTTCTTTAAATCCAATCATCGTGAATGAAGAAGAGTATTAGAAGAAGAAGAATCTTAATCTGGACTTGCATAGGCCTTCAGATTATGTAGATTAACGTGTTAATCTGCTGCAGGTACGTGCTGTATCCTCTGGATTTGTACAACGACAGCGCTCACTACGCTCTGACCAAATTCAAGAAGCAGTTTCTCTACGACGAGATCGAAGCCGAGGTGAAGTCTGCTCCGTAATCCCGTCCGTCGCGGGATTAACAGGTGGACGTGGTCTCGTTAATCTGACCTTTGTGTGTCTTTGACCTTCAGGTGAATCTGTGCTTCGATCAGTTCGTTTACAAATTGGCCGATCAGATCTTTGCTTACTACAAGATTCTGGCAGGAAGGTAAGATGTGTTAATCTGTCCTCCACTTCCTGTTTGTCTGTGTCATACGTAGAGGGGTGTGGCCTAACTCTGTGTCAAACGTAAAGGGGCATGGCCTAACTCTGAGTCGGTGTCATACGTAGAGGGGCGTGGCCCAACTATGAGTCTGTGTCAAACGTAGAGGGGCGTGGCCTAACTATGAGTCTGTGTCAAACGTAGAGGGGCGTGGCCTAACTATGAGTCTTTGTCATACGTAGAGGGGCGTGGCCTAACTCTGAGTCTGTGTCATACGTAGAAGGGCGTGGCCTAACTCTGAGTCTGTGTCATACGTAGAGGGGCGTGGCCTAACTCTGAGTCTTTGATCTCCTCAGTCTTCTTCTGGACAAACGTCTTCGAGCCGACTGTAAGAATCAGGGCGCTAACATTCCCTGGCCGTCGTCCAACAGATATGAGACACTGCTGAAGCAACGTCACGTTCAGGTGAGAAGGTTCTGTCAGAGTTAGGACTCTCACCCTGTTACTGTCTCACCCTCTCACTCTGTCACCATCGTCTCACCCTCACCCTGTTACTGTCTCACCCTCTCACTCTGTCACCATCGTCTCACCCTCACCCTGTTACTGTCTCACCTTCTCACTCTGTTACTGTCTCACTCTGTTACTCTCTCACTCTGTTACTGTCTCACCCTGTTACTCTGTCACCCTCTCACCCTGTTACTGTCTCACCCTCACACTCTGTTACTGTCTCACCCTCTCACTCTGTCACCTTGTTACTGTCTCACCCTCTCACTCTGTCACCATCGTCTCACCCTCACTCTGTTACTCTCTCACCCTCTCACTCTGTCACCCTGTTACTCTGTCACCCTCTCACCCTGTTACTGTCTCACCCTCACACTCTGTTACTGTCTCACCCTCTCACTCTGTCACCTTGTTACTGTCTCACCCTCTCACTCTGTCACCATCGTCTCACCCTCACTCTGTTACTCTCTCACCCTCTCACTCTGTCACCCTGTTACTGTCTCACCTTCTCACTCTGTTACTCTCTCACTCTGTCACCCTGTTACTGTCTCACCCTCTCACTCTGTTACTCTGTCACCCTCTCACCCTGTTACTGTCTCACCCTCACACTCTGTTACTGTCTCACCCTCTCACTCTGTCACCTTGTTACTGTCTCACCCTCTCACTCTG
This sequence comes from Microchirus variegatus, assembly GCF_963457635.1. Lineage (NCBI taxonomy): Eukaryota > Metazoa > Chordata > Actinopteri > Pleuronectiformes > Soleidae > Microchirus > Microchirus variegatus. The sequence goes on from NC_139805.1 coordinate 38,147,521, forward strand.
TCACCATCGTCTCACCCTCACTCTGTTACTCTCTCACCCTCTCACTCTGTCACCCTGTTACTGTCTCACCTTCTCACTCTGTTACTCTCTCACTCTGTCACCCTGTTACTGTCTCACCCTCTCACTCTGTTACTCTGTCACCCTCTCACCCTGTTACTGTCTCACCCTCTCACTCTGTCACCCTGTTACTGTCTCACCCTCTCACTCTGTCACCATCGTCTCACCCTCTCACTCTGTTACTGTCTCACCCTCTCACTCTGTCACCCTGTTACTGTCTCACCTTCTCACTCTGTTACTGTCTCACTCTGTTACTCTCTCACTCTGTCACCGTCTCACCCTCTCACTCTGTTACTGTCTCACCCTGTTACTCTGTCACCCTCTCACCCTGTTACTGTCTCACCCTCACACTCTGTTACTGTCTCACCCTCTCACTCTGTCACCCTGTTACTGTCTCACCCTCTCACTCTGTCACCATCGTCTCACCCTCACTCTGTTACTCTCTCACCCTCTCACTCTGTCACCCTGTTACTGTCTCACCTTCTCACTCTGTTACTCTCTCACTCTGTCACCCTGTTACTGTCTCACCCTCTCACTCTGTTACTCTGTCACCCTCTCACCCTGTTACTGTCTCACCCTCTCACTCTGTCACCCTGTTACTCTCACCCTCTCACTCTGTCACCATCGTCTCACCCTCTCACTCTGTCACCATCGTCTCACCCTCTCACTCTGTTACTGTCTCACCCTCACACTCTGTTACTGTCTCACCCTCTCACTCTGTCACCCTGTTACTGTCTCACCCTCTCACTCTGTCACCATCGTCTCACCCTCTCACTCTGTTACTGTCTCACCCTGTTACTCTCTCACCCTTTCACCCTGTTACTGTCTCACCCTCACACTCTGTTACTGTCTCACCCTCTCACTCTGTCACCCTGTTACTGTCTCACCCTCTCACTCTGTCACCATCGTCTCACCCTCTCACTCTGTTACTGTCTCACCCTCACTCTGTTACTGTCTCACCCTCTCACTCTGTTACTGTCTCACTCTGTCACCATCGTCTCAGCCTCTCACCCTATTACTCTCTCACCCTCTCACCCTGTTACTGTATCACCCTCTCACTCTCTCACCCTGTTACTGTCTCACCCTCTCTAGCTCTTGGGTCGATCCATTGACCTGAACAGACTGATCACTCAGAGAATTTCTGCAGCTTTGTCCAGATCTCTTGAATTGGCCATCAATCGTTTTGAGAGCGAGGACCTGACGTCGATCATGGTGCGTCCACGTCCACTGAGTTTGTTTTCATCACACAGAGACACAGAGACACAGTGTTGACATGTTGTTGTTGTTGTTGTTGTGTCTTGAAGGAGCTGGACGGTCTCCTGGAGATCAACCGTTTGACCCACAAGCTGCTCAGTAAGTTCCTGACCCTGGACAGTCTGGACGCCATGTTCCGCGAGGCCAATCACAACGTGTCGGCGCCCTACGGACGCATCACGCTGCACGTCTTCTGGGAGCTCAACTACGACTTCCTGCCAAACTACTGCTACAATGGCTCCACCAACAGGTGAGGAGGTGTCTCCACAGACATGACGCAGTGTGGCAGGAAGTCTGGGAGTGGATATGAGAACAGCTCACTATTTGGCAGTCAGTCTGTTGGTAGATATGGATAGCAGCTCACTATTTGGCAGTCAGTCTGTTGGTCGATAGAGATAGCAGCTCACTATTTGGCAGAGTCTGTTGGCAGATAAAGATAGCAGCTCACTATTTGGCAGAGTCTGTTGGTAGATAAAGGTAGCAGCTCACTATTTTGCAGAGTCTGTTGGTAGATATAGATATCAGCTCACTATTTGGCAGAGTCTGTTGGCTGATATAGATAGCAGGTTGCTATTTGGCAGTCTGTCTGTTGGTAGATATGGATAGCAGCTCACTATTTGGCAGAGTCTGTTGGCAGATGAAGATGGCAACTCACTATTTGGCAGAGTCTGTTGGCAGATATAGATAGCAGCTCACTATTTGGCAGAGTCTGTTGGCTGATATAGATAGCAGGTTGCTATTTGGCAGTCTGTCTGTTGGTAGATATGGATAGCAGCTCACTATTTGGCAGTGTCTGTTGGCAGATAAAGATAGCAGCTCACTATTTGGCAATCAGTCTGTTGGTAGATATGGATAGCAGCTCACTATTTGGCAGAGTCTATTGGCAGATGAAGATAGCAGCTCACTATTTGGCAGACTGTTTGTAGATATAGATAGCAGCTCACTATTTGGCAGTCAGTCACATGTGTGTATGTGTCCAGGTTTGTGAGGACCATCCTGCCGTTCTCTCAGGAGTTCCAGAGAGACAAACCACCCAACGCTCAGCCTCAGTATCTGTACGGGTCAAAGGTCAGCTCACATTGTCCTTCCTTTAACAGGTGGTTGTGTAGTTGTGTGTTTGTGTGACACAAACACCTTCTCTGTGTGTGTCTCTCAGACGTTGAACCTGGCCTACAGCAGCATCTTCAGCACCTACAGGAACTTTGTGGGTCCTCCTCACATCAAGGTCATGTGTCGTCTGCTGGGTTACCAGGGCATCGCCGTGGTGATGGAGGAGCTGCTGAAGGTGGTCAAGAGTCTGGTGAGTGTGACCTTCATCTGACCTTCACCTGACCTTCATCTGATCTTCACCTGACCTTCATCTGACCTTACCTGATCTTCACCTGACCCTCCCCTGACCTTCTCCTGACCTTCTCCTGACCTTCACCTGACCTTCACCTGACCTTCTGACCTTCTCCTGACCCTCTGACCTTCTCATGACCTTCTGTCCTTCTCCTGACCTTCTCCTGACCTTCACCTGACCTTCTCCTGACCTTCTGTCCTTCTCCTGACCTTCTCCTGACCTTCTCCTGACCTTCTCCTGACCACCTGACCTCCTCACCTTCAACTCACCTTCTTCTGACCTTCGCCTGACCTTCTGACCTTCTGACCTTCTCCTGACCTTCTCCTGACGAGTCTGTGGTTGAGATTAAATCAACAGTCAACACTTACTCACTTCTTCTTGTTCTTCTTGGGTTCTTCAGCTGCAGGGAACCATCATGCAGTACGTGAAGACTCTGATGGAGGTGATGCCAAAGATCTGCAGACTTCCTCGTCATGAGTACGGTTCTCCAGGTGAGTGACGTGACCTGTGACCTTTGACCTGTGACCGGTGTCTGTGCGACGGCAGATGTTTTAATGTGTAATCTGTCAGGAATCCTGGAGTTCTTCCACCATCAGCTGAAGGACATCGTTGAATACGCTGAGCTGAAGACAGTTTGTTTCCAGAACCTGAGAGAAGTGGGAAACGCCATGTTGTTCTGTCTGCTGAGTGAACAGAGCCTGGTACTGACCTTCATCATCTTCATCATCATCATCTTCTTCTTCTTCTTCTTCTTCTTCTTCTTCTTCTTCTTCTTCTTCTTCTTCTTCTTCTTCATCTTCATCATCTTCTTCATCAGTGTCTTAACTTCCTGTCATCTCTTGTCTTCAGTCTCAGGAGGAAGTGTGTGATCTGCTTCATGCTGCACCATTCCAGAACATTCTGCCCAGAGTTCACGTCAAAGGTAAACTTCAGATATATGTGTGTGTGGGTGTATATATATGTGTGTGTATATATATGTGTGTGTGTATATATATGTGTGTGTGTGTATATATAAAGATATGTGTGTATGTGTGTGTGTATGTGTGTATGTGTGTGTGTATATATATATGTGTGTGTGTATATATATGTGTGTATGTATATATGTGTGTGTGTATATATATATGTGTATATGTATATGTGTATATATATATGTATATGTGTATATGTATATGTGTGTATATATATATATATGTGTGTATATGTGTATATATATATATGTGTGTATATGTATGTGTATATATATATATGTGTGTATATGTATGTGTATATATATATATATATAAAGTGTGTGTGTGTGTATATATGTGTATATGTATATGTGTTGAGTATGTGTGTGTATATACACGTGTGTGTGTATATACACGTGTGTGTATATACACGTGTGTTGTGTGTGTATATACACGTGTGTGTGTATATACACGTATGTGTGTATATACACACACATACGTGTATATACACAAAAACACGTGTATATATATATACACGTATGTGTGTGTATATACGTGTGTGTGTGTATATACACGTATGTGTATATATATATATATATATATATGAGTGTGTATATATATATATACGTATGTATGTGTATATATATACGTATGTGTGTATATATATATACACCTATGTATGTGTATATGAGTGTGTATATATGTATACACGTATATATGTATGTATATATGAGTAGGTATACATGTACGTACATATGTGTATATATACGTATGTGTGTATATATGTGTATATACGTACATGTGTTTATATATATCTGTGTGTGTTTGATTCTGTGGTCTTTGATCATGTGATTTAATCTTTGATCATGTGACTGATTGACTGTGATCACATGAGCAGAAGGTGAACGTCTGGACGCTAAGATGAAGCGTCTTGAGGCCAAATACACGGCTCTACACATGGTTCCTCTCATCGAGCGTCTGGGAACTCCTCAGGTAAACAAACAGGAAGTGGTCAGCGATCACCTGACCGATAACTGACCGATCACTGACCACTGACGTGATCTCGCTTCCCTCTTCTCGCAGCAAATCGCCATCGCTCGTGAGGGCGACCTGCTGACCAAAGAGCGTCTGTGCTGCGGTCTGTCCATGTTCGAGGTCATCCTCACGCGTGTGCGCGGCTTCCTGGAGGATCCCATCTGGCGCGGCCCGTTGCCGAGCAACGGCGTGATGCACGTGGACGAGTGCGTGGAGTTCCACCGCCTGTGGAGCGCCATGCAGTTCGTCTACTGCATCCCTGTGGGAGCGCACGAGTTCACCGTGGAGTGAGTGAAGGCACATGCACGTTTAAAAACCTCTAAAGCTCCGCCCCCCCTGACCTCTAAAGCTCCGCCCCCTCCCTTGTGTTACAGGCAGTGTTTCGGGGACGGCCTTCACTGGGCCGGCTGCATGATCATCGCTCTGCTCAGTCAGCAGCGACGCTTCGACATCCTGGACTTCAGCTACCACCTGCTGAAGGTGCAGAAACACGACGGCAAAGACGAGGTCATCAAGAGCGTGGTGAGGTCGCATGACGCGACAGGTCACGTGACGCAAAATAGGTCACGTGACGCAACAGCAAAGACTACGCTCATAAACTCTGCGTCACATGATCACGTCTTTATGTCGGTGTTAAACTGGATTTTGTAAACCACTCACTCTCCCACACCAAAGTCCATAGAGAAAACCAGTGCTGCCTCGTGTGGTCACTTTGTGTCACTAAGTTAAGTCTAAAGTAAATATATTAAAAGCTGAATTCACTCAAATCAGTCATTGTAAGTTAGTGATGGAGGCAGCAGTGACTTTGGTGTGGGAGAGTGAGTGACTTTGGTGTGGGAGAGTGAGCGACTTTGGTGTGGGAGAGTGAGCGACTTTGGTGTGGGAGAGTGAGCGACTTTGGTGTGAGAGAGTGAGCGAGTTTGGTGTGGGAGAGTGAGTGACTTTGGTGTGAGAGAGTGAGTGACTTTGGTGTGAGAGAGTGAGTGACTTTGGTGTGGGAGAGTGAGTGTTTGGTGTGGGAGAGTGAGCGACTTTGGTGTGGGAGAGTGAGCGACTTTGGTGTGAGAGAGTGAGCGACTTTGGTGTGAGAGAGTGAGTGACTTTGGTGTGAGAGAGTGAGTGACTTTGGTGTGGGAGAGTGAGTGACTTTGGTGCGGGAGAGTGAGTGACTTTGGTGCGAGAGAGTGAGTGACTTTGGTGCGGGAGAGTGATTGACTTTGGTGCGGGAGAGTGAGTGACTTTGTTGTGGTAGAGTGAGTGACTTAAGTGTGTGAGAGAGTGAGTGACTTTGGTGTGGGAGAGTGAGTGACTTAAGTGTGTGAGAGAGTGAGTGACTTTGGTGTGAGAGAGTGAGTGACTTTGGTGTGGGAGAGTGAGTGACTTTGGTGTGGGAGAGTGAGTGACTTTGGTGTGGGAGAGTGAGCGACTTTGGTGTGGGAGAGTGAGCGACTTTGGTGTGAGAGAGTGAGCGAGTTTGGTGTGGGAGAGTGAGTGACTTTGGTGTGAGAGAGTGAGTGACTTTGGTGTGAGAGAGTGAGTGACTTTGGTGTGGGAGAGTGAGTGTTTGGTGTGGGAGAGTGAGCGACTTTGGTGTGGGAGAGTGAGCGACTTTGGTGTGAGAGAGTGAGCGACTTTGGTGTGAGAGAGTGAGTGACTTTGGTGTGAGAGAGTGAGTGACTTTGGTGTGGGAGAGTGAGTGACTTTGGTGCGGGAGAGTGAGTGACTTTGGTGCGAGAGAGTGAGTGACTTTGGTGCGGGAGAGTGATTGACTTTGGTGCGGGAGAGTGAGTGACTTTGTTGTGGTAGAGTGAGTGACTTAAGTGTGTGAGAGAGTGAGTGACTGGTGTGGGAGAGTGAGTGACTTAAGTGTGTGAGAGAGTGAGTGACTTTGGTGTGAGAGAGTGAGTGACTTTGGTGTGGGAGAGTGAGTAACTTTGGTGTGAGAGAGTGAGTGACTTTGGTGTGGGAGAGTGAGTTGAGAGCCAAGTCTCCAGAAAGTGTTAAAAAACATATATTTTTTTTTTTACATTTTCTGTTTTGTTTTTTTCAGCCTCTGAAGAAAATGGTCGACCGAATCCGTAAATTCCAGGTGCTCAACAACGAGATCTTCGGCATCCTGAACAAATACCTGAAGTCTGGAGACGGTGAGAACATGCCGGTGGAGCACGTACGCTGCTTCCAGCCGCCCATACACCAGTCCCTGGCCAGCAGCTAGAGGGCGCTGTGGACCAAACAGCGAGTTTCCTCCTCAGGAGGTGGGGCCACGTTACTGCCTGATCATTATTCTTATTCTTGTGCTTGTTTTGTATTCATTCACACGTTCGTGCCTTAAACTCTTTTATAGATGAAAGTGTTTTTTTTACGTTAGATCAGAGGGAAAGTAGCTTTTATCAGACCAATATTTAAAGGGTTTTGCTGTGGTTTAATCTAAGGAGATTTAAAGTTTAATGTTGAAGCGGAAAATCAGAGAAAAGTTTAAAAAAAAAAGCTGGTGTTAAGCATTTATTCACTCTGCCTGCTTTTAAATCATTTTAATTCAATAAATATGTAACAAATCCATTGATTGGTCTTTAAGTGTTTGTTACAAAAAGAACGACGTCATCATTTAATCTAGAAACTCCCCCGTGTTTGATTGGTAGAAACAAAGTCAGTGCATGAATTATTATAACAAAATTATTCCTATAGAAAACAACAAAACGACGACAACAACAACAACGCTACAGAGGAATGACTTTAAAGGGACAGTTCAGGGTTTTATCAAGTGTTAAAGAGGTAAAGACTCAGTGAGCTGGGATTGAGCCCTGTGACCCCGGAGTTCAGAGATTAAACTCAGAAAAAACGTAAACATTCTGATTCTTAAATCTCGGAATTCTGAGATTAAAGTCAGAAGAGCAAAAATTCAGACTTCTAATATCAGAATTCAGAGATTAAACTCAAAAAAAAAAAAAATCAGACTTCTAATCTTGGAATTCAGAGATTAAAGTCAGAAAAAAGTAAAAATTCTGATTTGTAATCTTGGAAATCAGGGATTAAACTAAAGAAAAAGAAGTAAAAAAAATTAAAATTTTAACCTCAGAATTCTAAGATTAAAGTCAGAAAAGTAAAAATTCTGATTTTTAGTCTTGAATTCAGAGATTAAACTCAAAAAAAGAGTAAAAATTCCAATTGTTAATCACAGAATTCAGAGATTTAAGTCAGAAAGGTAAAAATTCAGACTCCTGATCTTGGAATTCAGAGATTAAACTCAGAAAAAAAGAGCGTAAAAATTCAGACTTCTAATCTCGAAAATCAGAGATTAAACTCAGAAAATAACGTAAAAATTCAGATTTTAAATCTTGGAATTCTGAGATTAATCTCAGAATTCTGAAATTAAAAAGATTAATTTTTATGTTTTTTTCTGAGATTAATGTCAGAAAAGTAAGAATTCAGACTTCTAACCTTGGAATTCAGAGATTAAACTGAGAAAAAAAGGTAAAAATTCCAATTTTCCAACTCACTGAAGGGTAAAAACCCTGAAGTGTCCCTTTAAGAAGAAAGAAGTAAGGCAAATGAAAGGTTGAATACAATCCACTGGTCAGTCCCAAACAGCTGATTGTCTTAGTGTCGTCGTAAAACCACAGCAGTGACGTGATTGGTCAAAGTCTTAATGATCCAGCGATGACATCATCGCCCCGTTCCTCCTGGACAAACCCGTGTCTCTGTCGTCCGCGTCCTCCGTGGACTCGTGCAGCAGTTCGTAGGCGCTGTGTGCTCCCGCCGCGCCGTTGGCCACGGCGCCGCCGCGCTCGTCCTTGCGCATGGAGACGGCGAGCGACGCCAGGCTGACGTTGACGTCTTTGAAGGCGTGGAGCAGGAAGATCCCCACGATGATGGTGAGGAAGCCGCTCAGCGTTCCGATCACGTCGCGCGCCTCCATGTGCTCCCACTCCTTGAAGAGGATGGCGGAGCAGGAGAGCACCGACGTGGTGAAGAAGACGTAGTAAATGGGCGTCACCAGCGACGTGTTGAAGATGTCCAGCGCCTTGTTCAGGTAGTTGATCTGCGTGCTCACGCACGCCACCAGAGCCACCAGCAGCAGCCACGCCAACGGGCTCCTCGCCACGCTCCGCCCCGCGATGGCCTCTTTGATGGCGATTCCCAGGCCTTTGACGCAGGACACGGACAGCGCTCCGATCACCGAGCAGATGGTGATGTAGACCAGGATGTTGGTCTGACCGTGGCGAGGACTCACCACGAAGATGAAGATGAGCGCCACGATGATGACGAGCGTGGCAAACGCCAGGAATCCTGCGCAGACCACAGGTAACAAAGAAGCATTCACTCACTATAATCCCACGGATTAGACACAAGAGGTTTAGGGATTAGGATTGTGTTTTTTTAATGATTTCACCTCAGAGTTCAGGGATTACACTCGGAAAAGAAGTAAAAACTCAGATTTGAAATCTCGGAATTCTGAGATTAAAGTCAGAATAAAGTAAAAATTCTGAATTTTAATCTTGGAATTCAGAGATTAAACTCAGAATAAAGTAAAAACTCAGATTTTTAATCTTGGAATTCAGGGATTAAACTCCGAAAAGAAGTAAAAACTCAGATTTGTAATCTCGGAATTCACAGATGAAAGTCGGAAAAGTAAAAATTTAGATTTCGAATCTTGGAATTCAGAGATTAAAGTCAGAATAAAGTAAAAATTCTGAATTTTAATCTTGGAATTCTGAGATTAAAGTCGGAAAAGTAAAAATTTTGATTTCTAATCTTTGATTTCAGAGATTAAGCTCAGAAAAAAGTAAAAATTCAGATTTTTAACCTCGGAATGCAGAGATTAAACTAAAAAAAAAAGGTAAAAATTCCGATTTTTAAACTCAGAATTCTGAAATCAAAGTCAGAAAAATTCAGACTTAATCTCAGATTTCATGCCTTATGCCTCTTTAAGATTAAAATCTAAATCATTTTTCTGAATTTAATCTCAGAATTCCAACTTGCTTAAAACTAAACGTGGCTCTAATCTTTGATATGATATGATTTATGTGTGCGTGTGTGTGTGTGTGTCGTACCCGGGTCCACCAGTTTCCTGGCCATGTGATCCAGACTGGTGATCTCCTCCTCCTGTGGGGCGTGGATCACCATGTTGGTGGAGCCCAGGATACTGAGCAGACATCCCAGCTTTCCATGAAGGTTCAGACGCTCCGACAGGAAGTACGACGACAGCACGGCGCTGAAAACACACAACGACACAACGGTCAGTCGCTGTGACGTCACACGTCCACTCCCAACGTTATGAACAGAAAATCATTTTTGATAAAGTTATCGTCTGCAGATTAAAGGACATTATTGACAGTGAACCATGTGTTCCTGAACCTACAGGGGGCAGCAGAGCGTTGAACTAAAACAGCTTCACTATCACATCAGAGAATTCACAGAAATCACTTCATATTTTATGTGGTGTTTATGGGCGGAGCTTATGTTAGTCTTTAATTTGAATGAAAAGGTTTGCTGTAAGCATAGGTCAGAGGTCAGAGGTCAGAGGTCATGTGACTCTAACATGTGTTTACCTGACGAGGACACTGAGCGCCCCCAGTGGAGTGACCAGAGTCGCAGGAGCGAAGGCGTACGCTGCGAAGTTAGCTGCTTCACCTGCTCCCACTGCACACACACACACACAGAGAGAGAGACACACACACACACACACACACACACATGGTCAGTGTGATGTAATGAACACACTGGTCACCAGGGGGCCCCCTAATAATGTGTGGAGAAAAAAACATTTGAATATGTGAAAGAAATCAGATATCTTTTATCACCAGAAACATCAAGATACGATACTATCACGATATTTAAGTCAGAATACGATACGATGTTATTGCGATATTTAAGTCACCAAGATACGATATTTAAGTCACGATACGATATCACGGTATTTAAGTCACCACGATACGATATTATTACGATATTTAAGTCACGATACAATATTGTCACGATATTTAAGTCACCACGATACGATATTATTGCGATATTTAAGTCACCACGATACGATATTTAAGTCACGATACAATATTGTCACGATATTTAAGTCACCACGATACAATATTTAAGTCACGATACGATATTTAAGTCACGATACGATAATATCGTGGTATTTAAGTCACCACGATACGATATTTAAGTCACGATACGATATTTAAGTCACGATACAATATTGTCACGATATTTAAGTCACCACGATACGATATTATTGCGATATTTAAGTCACCAAGATACGATATTTAAGTCACGATACGATATCATCACGGTATTTAAGTCACCACGATACGATATTATTACGATATTTAAGTCACGATACAATATTGTCACGATATTTAAGTCACCACGATACGATATTATTGCGATATTTAAGTCACCACGATACGATATTTAAGTCACGATACAATATTGTCACGATATTTAAGTCACCACGATACGATATTTAAGTCACCACGATACGATATTTAAGTCACGATACGATATTTAAGTCACGATGCGATATTATCACGGTATTTAAGTCACCACGATACGATATTATCGCGATATTAAAGTCATCACGATACGATATTATTGCGATATTTAAGTCACCACGATACGATATTTAAGTCACGATACGATATTTAAGTCACGATGCGATATTATCACGGTATTTAAGTCACCACGATACGATATTATTGCGATATTAAAGTCATCACGATACGATATTATTATGATATTTAAGTCACGATACGATATTATCACGGTATTTAAGTCACCATAAGATGTTATCACAATATTAAAGTCACGATACGATGTTATCACTGTATTTAAGTCACGATACGATGTTATCACAATCTTTAAGTCACCACGATACGATATTATTGCGATATTTAAGTCACGATACGATATTATCACGGTATTTAAGTCACGATACGATATTATCACGGTATTTAAGTCACCACGATACGATATCACAACATTAAATATCACGATACGATATATTATCGTGATATTTAATCAACAATACGATATTATCACAATATTTAATTCAGGACAGGATATTTACATTTGCTCATTCTAAACCTAAACCTAAAACAGTCCCAGTATATTTGCTTTTATTTGGTCCTTACAAAGATACACAAACAAGAACACGCAGAGTATATAGGAGGTGTGTGTGTGTGTGTGTGTGTGTGACAAACGTGGGCGTGATGATTTTCACACAAACAGATGAAACTGTCAGAACTGGTTTAAACCTGAATCACTGTTTGTTTGTTTGTTTATCATCAACATTTAAATCATTGTTTATGACCATGTATTTGTCCACAAACAAAATGATTCAGTTTTAGTGATTTATTGATTCCTTTGTTTAAGTGAATTAAAAAGCACTGAAATGTCTGTAAAGTAAAAATTCAGACTTCGAATCTCAGAATTTTGAGATTAAACTCAGAAAAAAGATTAAAAATTCTTTGTTTTAGTGAATTAAAAAGAACTGAAATGTCTGAAAAGTAAGAATTCAGACTTCTAATATCAGAATTAAGAGATTAAGCTCAGAAAAGAAGTAAAAAGAAATCTGATTTATAATCTCGGAATTCTGAGTGAAAAAAAAGAAAAAGGTATAAAAAAATTCAGATTTTTAAACTAAGGAAAAAAGTACAATTTTAGATTTTTTTAAAAATTATTTTTCGATTTCTTTGTTTCAGTGAATGAAAAAGCACTGAAACATCTGTAAAGTAAAAATTCAGACTTCTAATCTCGGAATTCTGAGATTAAACTCAGAAAAAAAGGTAAAAAAATATTTGTTTTAGTGAATTAAAAAGAACTGAAATGTCTGAAAAGTAAGAATTCAGACTTCTAATATCGGAATTCAGAGATTAAGCTCAGAAAAGAAGTTAAAAAAAAATCTGATTTATAATCTCGGAATTCTGAGATTAAAAAAAAAAAAAAAAAAAAAGGTATTAAAATTCCGATTTTTAAACCAAGGAAAAAAAGTACAAATTCAGAGAATTCACAGATTAAAGTCATGAAAATTCAGACTTAATCTCAGATACGATTGATTTCTGTGTTTGAGTGAATGAAAAAGCACTTCCACGTCAGAATGACAGATAAAAACACACCTGTCCACATTCCTCAACCTGGAGACTCCGCCTCCTCAGATGAAGTCACCTGACCTCACACACCTCAGATTATTTCATGTTACAGCGGCACGAGCGCAGCTTTAGATGGAGAGGAGTCGGCGGCGTCGTGTCATTCCCACAGTCTTATTATTTACCCAGGATGCACCTGGGCACTCGGATGAAGTGCGTGCGTGCGTGCGTGCGCTCGTTCTCTGACCCGACGTTAGGATTTGAATGAAGGGCGAGTGACAGTCATGTGATCAATTTGCATAACAGCTGAGGAGTGACACTTTAGTCTAATACCTGAAACCCACACACACACACTTGGCAGGAAGTGTGTGTGTGTGTGTGTGTGTTACGACAGCTGCTTTGCATGAAAACACACGGGTGTGGCGACTGAAACCTGCGTTAAAGCTGGTCTCCAGAGACTGACTTTACCTCCGCGTGATCGCCACGGTAACAGCCGTTAAAACTGTTTTATACGAGAAAACGTAATAAAGATCAGCTGATGTTTTTATAAACTGGTGAATGTGTGACTTTAGCGTTAGCATTAGCATTAGCATTACTTACTTGACAGTAAACCGGCCCACCACAGCCACTCTTTCAGATAAGCATGACCACCCTGACCTGGAGGAGAAAAACACACACACACACAAACACACACACACACAAACACGCACACACACACAGTTAATGATCACATAGTTCAGGGTTATCACGTCTTTATTTTCACCGTTAGACGGACTTTTCCAACGTTTATAAACCACCAACTCTCCCACACCACAAGTCCAGAGAGAGAAAAAAATCAGTGATTTTACCACACGAGGCAGCAGAGCGACACCGCACCGTCCAGGCACCGTTTTACCAGTTAGCTCCGTTAGCTGCGTTATTAGCTCCTTTTAGCGCTGTTAGCGTTAGCCTACAGTGGAACTGTAGCGGTCTGTTTATTAAAGGAAAAAGAGCAGCGCTAACGTTAGCGTACCTGTGTGCTGCGTATGCGTGCGTCTGTTTTTAAAGGTTAGCGTTAACTTTACAGACTCATTTTAACGACCGGGAGTCACGTAAACACGAAGTCACGCGTTTTTTCAGTCAGTCGTCATGGAAACGCGTCGTACGTTAGCTCCGTTGACATCGCTGTTGTTTACACGACTGAACGATTGTCTTAATCCGACTGAAATCTGTTGACATGAATGTAAACACGCGGAGTTTGTCACGGAAAACCTCAATCCAAACATCCTGAACTGTCCCTTTAAGTCTTACCAAAGTCCTGTTGGCACACACACACACACGCACGCACCCGCACACACACACACCCACACGCACTAACACGCACACACAGGCACACAAAACGCGCCCACACGCACCCACACACACTAACACACACGCGCACCCGCACTAACACACACACTAACTAACACACACTAACACACACGCACCCACACACTCTAACTAACAAACACACACACACACACACCCACACGCACTAACACACACACGCACCCACACACACTAACTAACACACACACACACACACTAACATGCACACGCGCACACACACACACACCCACCCCCCACACTGACACACACACTAACTAACACACACACACACACTAACTAACACACACACACACACACACTAACTAACACACACACACACACACACTAACTAACACACACACACACACCCACACTAACTAACACACACACACACTAACTAACACACACACACACCCACACACACTCACACACACTCACACACACTCACACACACACCCACACACACACACACACACACACACACACACACACACACACACACCCTGACAGAAGCAGACGAGCCTGAAATATCTCATTTGTATTCAGAGATTTTCCAGACTGGTTTGACTTCTTCTTCTTCTTCTTCTTCTTCTTCTTCTTCGACTCTGTTACACAATCACCTGTGAGTGAAGACACAGAGTGTATTGTGTGTTTGTGTGTATTGTGTGTGTGTGTGTGTGTGTTCTGTCCCACCTGCTCTCATGGAGCCCTTCCTGGCCAGACGCAGCAGTCCCTTCTTCTTCAGGATGAAGCTCCCCCCGATGAAGATGCTGGAGCTGACGGCCAAGGCCAGGCCGATGTAGAAGTCGTACCTGCCGCGGTCCTGAGCCATGGCGGCGGCGGCGAGGAGGCCGGACGTGTTTCTGCTGCCGAGCTGCTGCTGCGTCACATCCACGGACTCACAACGCAGAGAAGCTCCCAGAGTACAGTTGTAAGCAGCGTGGACATCTGAGAGCAGAGAACACAGCGACACGCACTTCATATTCTCGCTTCACGACCAGTGCCGTCGAAGGTTAACGGCGTCAAAGGTTAACGGCGTCAACGTTACCGCACGACGACTGACCGTGAAAAAAGACGTGCGTGACGTCCTGATTACGTGACTCCCGACTGTTTAAAACGAGTCCCTAAAGTTAACGCTAAACTTTAAAAAACATACGCAGTTACACAGGTACGCTAACATTATTTGTTAGCGCTGCTCTTTTGCCTTTAATAAACAGCCCGCTCCAGTTCCACTGTAGGCTAACGCTAACGGCGCTTAAAGCAGTTAACGCAGCTAACTGGTAAATGGTGCCCGGACTCCGGTCACGCGGCGCGTAAAAACACGACGTCGCGCGTTAGCCTTTAGCGCGGCGCTATTCGTAACATGATTCGTTTAACTGTAAAAATGTGCTTTTTAAAAAAATGATTTTTAAACGTAAACAGACGTGGCCTCGTGTCCGTGCTCGACCTTTGTTTACAAAGACGATGAAGAGAAAACACGTGAGGTTTTTTCTTAAATGTTCCCGTGTTTTGCCGCAAATTATCATTATCATCATTATTATTATTATTATGATTATTATTATTATAATAACAAGAACCCCGATTGGGCAGCAAAAATAACTAAAACTGTGATAAAAGTTAAATACAACCTTCTTTTTTGCAGATTGGAAACATTTTATTTATTTTTTTAATTTCAAACTAATTTTAACAACTTCATTAAAACATAAATCACTAGGACTGAACGCTGGCGAGTTTACATTTTAATTTCAAACTAATTTTAACAACTTCATTAAAACATAAATCACTAGGACTGAACGCTGGCGAGTTTACATTTTAATTTCAAACTAATTTTAACAACTTCATTAAAACATAAATCACTAGGACTGAACACTGGCGAGTTTACATTTTAATTTCAAACTAATTTTAACAACTTCATTAAAACATAAATCACTAGGACTGAACGCTGGCGAGTTTACATTTTAATTTCAAACTAATTTTAACAACTTCATTAAAACATAAATCACTAGGACTGAACGCTGGCGAGTTTACATTTTAACCTCAAATCAAGTACCGATCATTATAATAATAATAATAATAAATGTTCCCTTTATTCTACGTAAACATGTTTATAATGAAAATACTGACGTGTTTTTAATTCACGTGTCATTTATTTAACACTAACTCTGATATCGATCACCTCACTGATCGATTATCGCGTGTATTTACCGTGTCCACAGGTGACGTCACAGCGCGCAAAGGCATCTTTTGATGAGTTTGAAGAAAAAGGAGGAAAATGATGATCCATCGATTATTGATCATGTGGCGTCACTGACGCTCACACACACACACTCACACACTGAGCGAACTGATAAGCCCGTGTGTGCGTGTGTGTAAATAAATGGTGCTCGCGACACTCAGGAATCCCGGAAGTTCCACCTCTGTGGTGAAGGTGAGGCAGCTGCTAATGAAGCTAACACCAGCCTCTTTATTTATAAGTGTACGATAACATATACACAATTATTGATGTATTTTTTACTCTATTTACTTCCACCGTAAAAAAAAAAAGAACCCATAATTATCACGTTTACGACACATTTTTTAACCCGGCTTTAGCTGCCGTTGGCCGCTGTTTCCTCCCCTGCCTGGGTTAGCCACGCTAGCTCACCGCGACTACAGCTAGCAGGTTAGCTGCGTAAGTTAGCATATTAGCAGAGCGAGTGTGTGTGTGTGTTGGAGAGAGAGAGAGCCCCGGTTAGAGTCACATACCTGTGATACAGGTGCGGCTCCCTGCCGTTAACGACACCACGGCACCGAGCTAACGGAGGCTAACAGCTAGCCCGAGGCTAACCGCCACATACTTCTGCGACACCGACCGACGAGTGACGACACTGCCGCTACTTCCGCCTCTGCTGCTGCCGCTGCTGCTAATGCTAATGCTAACCCCCACAGTGAGCAGGTCAAAGTTCACCACACCACCACGGCTATTATTATTTATTTATTATTGTACAATATTTAACCCGTTCACATCCGGACAGGGGCGTTTCAAGACCGTGTGGGGGCAGCGAGTCTGGAGGGGAGGGGGGGGGACACACTGTGTGTGTGTGTGTGTGTGAGAGAGAGAGCTTACGGCCACATTATACTTCTCCGACTGCGTATGCGTTATCCGTCTGCGTCACACACACACACACACACACATTCTTGTACTTGCTGCATACTGAGGACTGGGATGCTGACAAAGTGAGGACCAGCATTTTCCACTTTATAAATCAACACAATTACAAATATCTACTTCATGAATGACATCTACAAAGAACTACCGGGTGCAGTACCATAAAATGTATGCAGGTGGAGCCCCAGAGCAAAAAGAGCTGAAAAAAAAGAGCTGTTTTTTGGTCCAAAATTTGGCAAAAACGTCATACTATACGATGTTGACCAAAATTTACAAAAAAAAAAAAAAAAAAAATTTGGTCCAAAATTTGACATAAAAGTCATACTATACTATGTCGTCCAAAATGTTTTTTTTTTCTTTACAAATTGAGTATAGCATGTTATATCAACCTAAGGAAGTGATTTCAATGAAAACAAAGTGAGGACCGGCCAAAATGTCCTCACTCCGTAAAAATGACCTCACATTGTTGGTTAAAAACCCTCACTGGTCCTCAGTATGCTGGAAATACAAGAACACACACACACACACACACACACATATCTGACATGTTAAACTTGTTTCGTTCTGTTGTAAATCGGTCTATTTCCTATTTATTCGTCAAATGACAAAGTGAATTCACGTTCTTTTTCACTGAATTCAGTCACTAAAACTCATTTCTGAAAACAATAACTATCATTTAACATCTTAAATTATAATGTGTTTTACTTTTTCTTCTGGGTTTTTTTTCTAAAAAAAAAAGTACATTTCATTATTAAAAATAGCATTTGATGAAAGAGCTTCTACAAACTGATGTTTTAACTATTACACGACTTTCTTGTTATTCTTGTAATACTGTTATATCTTTATTATTCTCGCGATGTCGCAGCTTTATTATTCACGTAATATTGCAAGTTTTTTTCTCATAATATTTTTATCATATCACAACTTTTTTATTCTCGTAATATCACAACTTTTTTATTCTCACTAAATCCCAACTTTTTTATTCTCGCGACATCTTGACTGTTCTCGTAATATCGCAACTTTATTATTCTCACGATATCACGACTATTATTCTTGCGATATCTCGACCTTATTATTCTTGTGATATTGTGACTTTATTATTCTCTTAATATCGCAACTTTTTAATTCTCGTAATATCGCAACTTTTTAATTCTCGTAATATCGCAACTTCTTTATTCTCACAAAATCCCAACTTTTTTATTCTCGCGATATCACAACTTTTTTATTCTCGCGATATCATGACTTTTTTATTCACGTAATATCACAACTTTTTTATTCTCGCGATATCATGACTTTTTTATTCACGTAATATCAAAACTTTTTTATTCTCGTAATATCTCGACTTTTTTTATCCTCGCGATATCTCGACTGAATTATACTTGCTATATCGCAACTTTTTAATTCACGTAATATCACGACTTTTCAATTCACACGATATCACAACTTTTTTATTCTTGGGACATCTTGACTTTATTATTCTCGCGATATGTCGACTTTTTATTCTCGTGATATCGCAACTTTATTAATCTCTTAACATCGCTACTTTTTTATTCTCGTAATGTCGCAACTTTTTTATTCTCGCGACATCTTGACTTTATTATTCTAGCGATATGTCGACTCTTTATTCTCGTGATATCGCAACTATATTAATCCCGTAATATCGGTACTTTTTTATTCTCTTAATATCGCAACTTTTTAATTCTCGCAATATCGAAACTTTTTTATTCTCGTGATATCAAAACTTTTCAATTCTCGTAATATCGCAACTTTTTTATTCT
Source organism: Microchirus variegatus (assembly GCF_963457635.1). Lineage (NCBI taxonomy): Eukaryota > Metazoa > Chordata > Actinopteri > Pleuronectiformes > Soleidae > Microchirus > Microchirus variegatus. The sequence goes on from NC_139805.1 coordinate 38,166,513, forward strand.
CGCGATATCGCGACTTTTTTTATTCTCGCGATATCTCGACTGTATTTTTCTTGCATTATAGCAACTTTTTAAGTCACGTAATATCTCAACTTTTTAATTCACGCGATAGCACATTTCTTTCTCGTAATATTTTTCTCATAATATCACAACTTTATTATTCTCGTAATATCGCAACTTTTTATTCTCACAAAATCCCGACTTTTTTATTCTCGCGATATCTCGACTTTTATTCTCGCAATATCGCAACTTTTTAATTCACGTAATATCACGACTTTTTAATTCACGTAATATCGCAACTTTTTAATTCACGTAATATCGCGACTTTTTAATTCACGTAATATCGCAACTTTTTAATTCACGTAATATCGCAACTTTTTAATTCACGTAATATCGCAACTTTTTAATTCACGTAATATCGCAACTTTTTAATTCACGTAATATCTCGACTTTTATTCTCGCAATATCGCAACTTTTTAATTCACGTAATATCCCGACTTTTTAATTCACGTAATATCGCAACTTTTTAATTAACGTAATATCGCAACTTTTTAATTCTCGCGATATCCCGATTTTTTTATTCTCGCAATATCACGACTATTGTTCTTGGGATATCTCGACTTAATTATTCCCACGATGTCGCGACTTTATAGTTCTTGCGATATCTTGACTTTATTGTTCTTGCGATATCGCAACTTTATTGTTCTTGCGATATCGCAACTTTATTGTTCTCTTAATATCGCAATGTTTTAATTCTCGCAATTCTCGCGCAACTTTATTATTCTCGCGACACCATGTTGAGAACCTTGGTCGTTCACACTGAGACTTTATTTTGTAGCAGCAGACAAATTCATTGTTAAAGTTTGTTATTTCACCAGCAGGGGGCGCTGGGCGTCCAGACCCTGAAACTGTCCTGTATGAACATGAGTCCCATTTGTCACAATAAGATAAACACAGGATTAAAGCAGATTACACAGTAATTAATTAGTTAATCTTCAAGTATAAAGTGGATTTAGAGGTTTGAGATCAGCTCAGTCCGTCTTTTCTCGTCCTTCTTCCTCCTTCTTCTTCCACGTGATCTCGGCCTCGTGTGAAATCCGCAGTAAGACCACGCCCACGCACACGGTGGATAACGCACAGGCCACGCCCACGGCGTCGGTGAACGTCAGCGACGCCCACTCCCTGAAGAGCAGCGCCGAGGCCAGGACCACGGTGGTCGTGAAGGTCACGTAGTAGACGGCCTCGAACACGTTGGAGCTGAAGCGCTCCAGAGCCTTGTTGATGAAGAAGAACTGGACCAGGACGCTGAGCACCAGCGCCACCAGCAGGCCCAGGAAGAGCACTGCAGCTCTGACGACGATCGTGCCCTCGTCTCCAAACACGTCCTGAGCAGCCAGACCCAGACCTTTGCTGCAGGGCACGGTGAAGCTGCCCAGCAGAGAGCAGATGGACACGTACACCATGATGTTAGAGGAGCCGTGGGCTGGAGCCGCCCACACCACCAGCAGAACCAGCAGAACCAGCACCAGCACGCAGAAGCTCACAAACACTGCAGGAAACACACAGGAGAAGCATGAGCTGTGAGCGCCCCCTGCTGCTGAGAACCTGCAGGAGCTCACACAAAACAGGATTTTAAACCGTCAGATACTATAATCACGGTGTCAAACTCAAGGCCCGTTTAGGTCTGTGTTAATCTGTGTTAAGGTCTGTGGGTTAGTGGGTTAGGGTAAACACTGAGATACAGTCATGTTCTGACAGAGTGAATGAGGTGTGAACAGTGAGGTGTGAACAGTGTGAACATTGAGGTGTGAACAGTGTGAACAGTGGGGTGTGAACAGTGAGGTGTGAACAGTGAGGTGTGAAAAGTGAGGTGTGAACAGTGGGGTGTGAACAGTGAGGTGATAACAGTGGGGTGTGAACAGTGGGGTGTGAACAGTGAGGTGTGAACAGTGGGGTGTGAACAGTGAGGTGTGAACAGTGTGAACAGTGAGGTGTGAACAGTGTGAACATTGAGGTATGAACAGTGTGAACAGTGGGGTGTGAACAGTGAGGTGTGAACAGTGGGGTGTGAACAGTGAGGTGATAACAGTGAGGTGTGAACAGCGAGGTGTGAACAGTGGGGTGTGAACAGTGAGGTGTGAACAGCGAGGTGTGAACAGTGGGGTGTGAACAGTGGGGTGTGAACAGTGAGGTGTGAACAGTGAGGTGTGAACAGTGGGGTGTGAACAGTGGGGTGTGAACAGCGAGGTGTGAACAGCGAGGTGTGAACAGCGAGGTGTGAACAGTGGGGTGTGAACAGTGAGGTGTGAACAGCGAGGTGTGAACAGTGGGGTGTGAACAGTGTGAACAGTGGGGTGTGAACAGTGGAGTGTGAACAGTGAGGTGTGAACAGTGAGGTGTGAACAGTGTGAACAGTGTGAACAGTGACCTGGATCACAGAGTCTCTCCTCCAGCTCCAGTCTGCTCGTCACAGCCTCAGATTTAGGAGCGTGGATGATGAGCATCACTGAGCCACAGCAGCACAACACACAGCCCAGTTTACCCAACATGTTCAGGTGTTCCTGTAAGACCCACGAGGCCAGAACAGCACTGCAACACACACACACACACACACACACACACGTTCTTATTCATTGTACTTTTAAGCACACATAAATACAGACACACACACACATGATAACTCACCCGAACAGAACTCCTAGAGCTCCCAGTGGAGTCACCATCACAGCAGGAGCCAAGTTATAGGCCACAAAGTTACCAATCTGACCAACTATCACTGAAGGAGATTAGAGATTAACATTAATTAACATTAACATGTCATTTTTCAGCTTCTTAAATGTGAATATTTTCACGTTTCTGTCATTTTTCAGCTTCTTAAATGTGAATATTTTCACGTTTCTGTCATTTTTCAGCTTCTTAAATGTGAATATTTTCACGTTTCTGTCATTTTTCAGCTTCTTAAATGTGAATATTTTCGCGTTTCTGTCATTTTTCAGCTTCTTAAATGTGAATATTTTCACGTTTCTGTCATTTTTCAGCTTCTTAAACGTGAATATTTTCGCGTTTCTGTCATTTTTCAGCTTCTTAAATGTGAATATTTTCACGTTTCTGTCATTTTTCAGCTTCTTAAATGTGAATATTTTCACGTTTCTGTCATTTTTCAGCTTCTTAAATGTGAATATTTTCGCGTTTCTGTCATTTTTCAGCTTCTTAAATGTGAATATTTTCACGTTTCTGTCATTTTTCAGCTTCTTAAATGTGAATATTTTCACGTTTCTGTCATTTTTCAGCTTCTTAAATGTGAATATTTTCACGTTTCTGTCATTTTTCAGCTTCTTAAATGTGAATATTTTCACGTTTCTGTCATTTTTCAGCTTCTTAAATGTGAATATTTTCACGTTTCTGTCATTTTTCAGCTTCTTAAATGTGAATATTTTCACGTTTCTGTCATTTTTCAGCTTCTTAAATGTGAATATTTTCGCGTTTCTGTCATTTTTCAGCTTCTTAACTGTGAATATTTTTGCGTTTCTGTCATTTTTCAGCTTCTTAAATGTGAATATTTTCACGTTTCTGTCATTTTTCAGCTTCTTAAATGTGAATATTTTCACGTTTCTGTCATTTTTCAGCTTCTTAAATGTGAATATTTTCACGTTTCTGTCATTTTTCAGCTTCTTAAATGTGAATATTTTCACGTTTCTGTCATTTTTCAGCTTCTTAAATGTGAATATTTTCACGTTTCTGTCATTTTTCAGCTTCTTAAATGTGAATATTTTCACGTTTCTGTCATTTTTCAGCTTCTTAAATGTGAATATTTTCACGTTTCTGTCATTTTTCAGCTTCTTAAATGTGAATATTTTCACGTTTCTGTCATTTTTCAGCTTCTTAAATGTGAATATTTTCACGTTTCTGTCATTTTTCAGCTTCTTAACTGTGAATATTTTCGCGTTTCTGTCATTTTTCAGCTTCTTAAATGTGAATATTTTCACGTTTCCGTCATTTTTCAGCTTCTTAAATGTGAATATTTTCACGTTTCCGTCATTTTTCAGCTTCTTAAATGGGAATATTATATATATACATATATATATGTGTATATATATGTATATATATATATATATATATAGTCTGACTCAGTGTATAATGATGTACTCACTGGCCAATGTTCCACTCCACCACACCACATCTGTGAGGTAAGAGCCGCCTACAGGAAACAAATAATAGAAAATAGAACAATTTAATAATTTAAATAAAATACATGATCAGTGTGTGTGTGTGTGTGTGTGTGTGTGTGTGTGTGTGTGTACCTCTGTGAACCGAGCGAATTATTCCTTTTTTCTGCAGAACAAAAGTTGATCCGTTAATAAAACTGGAGACAACAGCGATGCAGATTCCTGCTGCTGCTGAGACTGAAACAGAACCAGAGTCAGAACCAGAACCTGGTTCTGTTGAGTCCAAGCTCATGATCGATCTTTGTTATTTCACTTTATCAGAAAAACTCCAGACGCCGGTGAATAAACACTTCCTGGTTCTGGCGCTTCTTCTTCTTCTACTTCGTGTTTTTTTTGGCAGACTACAGCTCACAGTGGCGCATTACTGCCCCCTGCTGTTCAGGAATCAAGTCTGTTTTTATACAGACCAACAGTGAGTTTGTTTTAATCCAGACTAAAGAGTCAGGATCAGGGATTAAAAACAAAAAATACCTTACACAACACTGTTTACATTCTAACATGGTTGTAATTAACTGATTTATGGCCTTATTTACTTTATTGTAATCGTTTTTTTATTTAGTTTGTATTTGACTTCATATCTAGTCTGTTGCATTGGATTCTGAAATTAAATTATAGAGTTTAATTTACATGTTTGACTTTGTTGTAACAACAAATATACACAGAGATTATTATTATTGTTGTTGTTGTTGTTGTTGTTGTTATAATTAAATACATTATATTCTGTAATTATTACAATAAAATACATGTTTGACTTTGTTGTAACAACAGTAACAACAAATATGCACAGAGATTATTATTATTGTTATAGTTAAATATATTATATTCAGTAATTATTACAATAAAATACAAAATACTATGATGAAAAACTGCAATCAGTGTATTATGTTTACATTAATTTATACAAATCATCCTATAAAAAATGTACTTAACGTAATTACGCTATAATTAACTCTAATTACGTCATCATATAGCTCCTTATAATAAACTATATAAATAAATCAAATGTCCCACAGCGCCCTCCAGCGGACAGGCTCGTCCTCCCCGCCCCCAATCTGAAAGTCCCGCCTCTAATGCGAAAGAAGCGCTCGTTTTTTAACACCGGCTGCGAAAGTTGCGGGCGGGGGCGAAGAATTATTCGCATCACATGATGTAGTAAACCCCGCCCCGGCGGGCTGTGTCGGTGCCGCATCGATGGCAGCGCAGCCTCCGGTTACGCACGGCGACGACGTAAATTGTTTCCGTGCCTCGTGCCCCGAGTCTGCGAGCTGTCAATCAAACGCCGCAATTATGAGCGTCGCATGAAGGAAGAGCGGAGGAGAGAAGAGGAGAGGAAAGAAGAGAAGAGGAGGAAAGAGGAGGAGAGGAAAGAAGAGAAGAGAGGACGGAAAACAGGTGAAAAACACGCTGTCACTGCACTGTTAGCTGCGTTTGTTTGCCTAGCTTCAGCGGCTTCTGTTAGCTGCTCGCTCTCCGTAGCCACCAGGCTAACCTGCCGAAGGATACCTAGCATAAGGTGTTGCATGAAGAAGATGCTGTGTCAGTGTGTGTTATTATTATCATTATTATTATTTTAAATACGTCACATTTGTGTTTTTTATTATTATTATTATTATTTAAAATACGCCACATTAGTGTCGCTGTGTATTGTTTACAGGGTTAGCACGGGCTGTTGTTGTCCTTGTTAGCTTCTGAGTCGTTTTATTCGTATCGCGTGACGTTTTATTAGCGTGACACCGGCGATATTCTAAATATAAATGCGCGAAACTGCTCGTTATTATCATATTATTATTATCACACAACAATTGTCACTTAATTTGTATTAAGAGAGAGAGATAGAGAGTTTAGGCTAAGCTAGCGGTGCAGCACAAACATGATTATGTACAGTAAACATCGCCTAGCTTCGATGCTAACGGACTGTGCTGCTGCTGCTGTTGTTGTGTTTATGGATCAACATTTAAAGACAACTCTGTCGTTTGACACGACGATAGTTTAATCCCGTGTTTACATTCGAGAGGAGATAATGTTGTTTGTGATGGTGAAAGTTCACCAGTGTCATGTTTAAAGGGAGTGGACGATACACGATATTATCACACTAATGTCAACACACAGTCCTAGTGATTTACACTGAAGAGCCCGAATCTTTGCAGTTATCCCACATCCTCGTTTCTCATAATAATCTAGTATTTTAATTTCATAATGGTTGCTAATATTAGCTTGTGGTAATGTGACATTGACGAGTACAGTGCTTAACACTTTAATAATACAACATGTTTATGTTTATGTGCTCATATTATCACCATTATTATTATTATTATTATTATTACCATCACTATCATTACCACCATTATCATTGTCATTATATATATATATATATATATATATGACACATATATAATCTATAATATACACATACTCAGATATAATATAACACATTATTTATGAACTCATTACCTCGTTATTAAATGTTAATGCATTGTTTGGTTGAGTCTGTGTTGATTGGGACTGAAAATCGGGATTATTTCCTCAGTTAATCCATAAAATGTCAGACGACGTTGATAAAAACCTGTAAATGATGACGTTCTCAGATTCCAAAAAAAGATTAATTCTCATTTATTTCTTTGTTATATGGAGCAATTTGAAAAAAGAAAAGAAAATATTCCCGCTGAAGAGATGCTGCTGTTTTTTTGAGCACATATTTAAAATATATAATGAAGCATGTTACAATAAGATAATGTATAGAATCTTATTATTATTATTATTATTATTATTATATGATGTGTTCATTTACTTTGATATCAAAGTCACAGGTGCTCTCTTTTAACCTCTGAACATGCGTTTACTTTACATTTGACGTCACGTCTCCATAATCTGACGATAATCTAAAAATAATCTCATCTAATGCGAGTCCAGAAAAAAAGCTTTGGGTAAAATCAACAATGTACTGTTTTAGTCACGTTAATGATGTTTTATATTGAGTGATATTTTTCCGTAACCTCACATTTTCACATATAAAACACAGATTATCTACATGAGACTACGTCTGTTTATATTATAAGAATCTATTAATGTATAATGACGGGCAATTTTCTCCTCATATCATCAGCTATTATCGCTTTGAGTGTTTAGTACGGAAGCGAAGACTAATATTTATTTTCCTGTTTTTCTGTCAATTTTTTTTTTCAGTTTTTCTGAGTAATTTTTTTCTGTTTTTCGTGCAAATTTTTAATCCCCCGTTTTTCAGAGTAATTTTTTTCAGAATTATCGAGAACTCTTGCTATGGTACACACGCCGCCTTGAGTCACCACGTAGTCAGCCTGAATGCATTTCAAATGCATCATCTTGTATCCATGGAGCATGCCATATCTGTCCAACTGATCCTGGAGAAAGATCGCTATGTCTAGCAGATCTGAACGGGCTTTTCCTTCTGAACAACCGCAAAGTCCTCGGGTGCCTGCGTTAAGTCGACAAACTAATGATTATACCATCTATCTGACTTAAAGACAGGACTATCTCCAAGTGTCTTAAACCCAGATCAAAGTAAAGCTTGATTAAACTAAACAAGCCGTCCATGTTGTTATAAAAAAAAAAAAAACTCCGAAAACAGGGGAAAAAAATTTGCACGAAAAACAGAAAAAAAAATTACTCAGCAAAACAGAAAAAAAAATTACTCTGAAAAACAGAAAAAAAATTACCTTAGAAAAACAGAAAAAAAAAGTTGTCAAAAAATCAAACCGAAAATTAATTACTGAGAAAAACGGGAGTTTTTTTTTTTTTTTCAAAAAAAAAAAAAATGCAATACGCATTGCAATATGCAATACGCTTCCGTAGTTTAGTGAGTGTTTTTAGTCGAGTTTTCTTATCGTCCGTGACGTCTGATGCTTCATGAGGTCGCATCATTTTTGACTTTTTAACTGAAATGTTAGCCTCATTTAAAGAGAACTTAAATAGGAACATGTTTGTGAGTCTTTGATTATTATTATTATTATTATTATTGTTATTGTTGTGGTTATTCAGTGTCTCTTGATCGTGTGTGTGTTGCAGGCTGGCTGCGTCTGCAGCCCGGAGAGCGGAGGGGAAGATGCCTTCTCCATCGTTCACCCTCGACGCTCAGCTGAGATTTCACGACAAATGGCTGAAGATAGATTTACAGGTACGTGCAAATCGCCTCCATCGCCCCCTCCTCCACTCAGATTAAGATTATATCACGAAACACTGTGGGTTCAGTCTATATGTACTGTGTAAAGGGATAGTTCAGGTTTATTTGAAGTGTGTTTGTATGACGTACTTACGCCCACAGATGGAGCTGAATGTGCTCTTGTTTTGTTGAGAACAAGGTTTTAATCCACCGAACGATAGACTTGTGGAATAAAATCTGCGTCAGTTTAAGTCTACGTCATCATCAGATCACGTCTTTATCTTCACTGTTAGACAGACTTTTGTAAACCACTCACTCTCCCACACCAAAGTCGCTCACTCTCCCACACCAAAGTCACTCACTCTCTCACACCAAAGTCACTCACTCTCTCACACCAAAGTCACTCACTCTGCCGCACCAAAGTCACTCACTCTCCGACACCAAAGGCACTCACTCTCCAACACCAAAGTCACTCACTCTCCCACACCAAAGTCACTCACTCTCCCACACCAAAGTCGCTCACTCTCCCACACCAAAGTCACTCACTCTCTCACACCAAAGTCACTCACTCTCTCACACCAAAGTCACTCACTCTGCCGCACCAAAGTCACTCACTCTCCGACACCAAAGGCACTCACTCTCCAACACCAGTCACTCACTCTCCCACACCAAAGTCACTCACTCTGCCACACCAAAGTCACTCACTCTGCCGCACCAAAGTCACTCACTCTCCAACACCAAAGGCACTCACTCTCCCACACCAGTCACTCACTCTCCCACACCAAAGTCACTCACTCTCCCACACCAAAGTTACTCACTCTCCCACACCAAAGTCACTCACTCTGCCACACCAAAGTCACTCACTCTCTCACACCAAAGTCACTCACTCTCCCACACCAAAGTCATTACTCTCTCACACCAAAGTCACTCACTCTCCCACACCAAAATCACTGACTCTCCCACTCACTCTCCCACACCAGTCACTCACTCTCCCACAGCAAAGTCACACACTCTCCCATACCAAAGTCACTCACTCTCCCACACCAAAGTCATTACTCTCTCACACCAAAGTCACTCACTCTCCCACACCAAAGTCACTGACTCTCCCACTCACTCTCCCACACCAGTCACTCACTCTCCCATACCAAAGTCACTCACTCTCCCACACCAAAGTCACTCACTCTCCCACACCAAAGTCACTCACTCTCCCACACCAAAGTCACTCACTCTCCCACACCAAAGTTACTCACTCTCCCACACCAAAGTCACTCACTCTGCCACACCAAAGTCACTCACTCTCTCACACCAAAGTCACTCACTCTCCCACACCAAAGTCATTACTCTCTCACACCAAAGTCACTCACTCTCCCACACCAAAGTCACTGACTCTCCCACTCACTCTCCCACACCAGTCACTCACTCTCCCACACCAAAGTCACACACTCTCCCATACCAAAGTCACTCACTCTCCCACACCAAAGTCATTACTCTCTCACACCAAAGTCACTCACTCTCCCACACCAAAGTCACTGACTCTCCCACTCACTCTCCCACACCAGTCACTCACTCTCCCATACCAAAGTCACTCACTCTCCCACACCAAAGTCACTCACTCTGCCGCACCAAAGTCACTCACTCTCCAACACCAAAGGCACTCACTCTCCCACACCAGTCACTCACTCTCCCACACCAAAGTCACTCACTCTCCCACACCAAAGTTACTCACTCTCCCACACCAAAGTCACTCACTCTGCCACACCAAAGTCACTCACTCTCTCACACCAAAGTCACTCACTCTCCCACACCAAAGTCATTACTCTCTCACACCAAAGTCACTCACTCTCCCACACCAAAATCACTGACTCTCCCACTCACTCTCCCACACCAGTCACTCACTCTCCCACAGCAAAGTCACACACTCTCCCATACCAAAGTCACTCACTCTCCCACACCAAAGTCATTACTCTCTCACACCAAAGTCACTCACTCTCCCACACCAAAGTCACTGACTCTCCCACTCACTCTCCCACACCAGTCACTCACTCTCCCATACCAAAGTCACTCACTCTCCCACACCAAAGTCACTCACTCTCCCACACCAAAGTCACTCACTCTCCCACACCAAAGTCACTCACTCTCCCACACCAAAGTTACTCACTCTCCCACACCAAAGTCACTCACTCTGCCACACCAAAGTCACTCACTCTCTCACACCAAAGTCACTCACTCTCCCACACCAAAGTCATTACTCTCTCACACCAAAGTCACTCACTCTCCCACACCAAAGTCACTGACTCTCCCACTCACTCTCCCACACCAGTCACTCACTCTCCCACACCAAAGTCACACACTCTCCCATACCAAAGTCACTCACTCTCCCACACCAAAGTCATTACTCTCTCACACCAAAGTCACTCACTCTCCCACACCAAAGTCACTGACTCTCCCACTCACTCTCCCACACCAGTCACTCACTCTCCCATACCAAAGTCACTCACTCTCCCACACCAAAGTCACTCACTCTCCCACACCAAAGTCACTCACTCTCCCACACCAAAGTCACTCACTCTCCCACACCAAAGTCACACTAAAAATCACTGGTTTTCTCTATGGGCTTTGGTGTGGGAGAGTGAGTGGTTTACAAACTTCACTTTCCTGTTGTTAAAGTCTGTCTCACAGTGAAGATAAAGACGTAGACGTCATAGACTTACACTGGCGTATATTTTCTGACACAAGTCTTAAGTTTCTCGGCTGAACCGAGTGTTTGTGTCTTTGTTTGCAGACGTGTTTTCACTGAGACTGAACCTCTGTGAACCTCGTTCTAAAGATTACCGTCTAATGACAGAGTGAAGTCAGTGAATGTGTATATATATGTGTGTGTATATATATATATATATATATATATATACACACACATATATATATATATATATATATATATATATATATACACACACACATATATACATATATATATATATACATATATATATATATATATATATATATATATACACACAGTCATATTCTGATTATTTTGACAGATTGAATTTAAAAATGAGTACCGACTGATTGTTTTTGCGTCTTTAACTGTTATTTTCAGGAAATAGTTCATTAAAATCCATCACTAAATCAAATAGTTAAATATCCTCAGTTTTCTTCCGTTTCCTGTAACAAACACGGCGAAGGGCGAAGACGACGGTATCTTCATCATCATCATCATCATCGTCTTCATATTTTAACTTTAATAATTAAGTGTAGTAAATACATGTCACGCCACGTCTCTGGTTTTACCGAGAACGACTCGTGAGTGGAAACGTCGAAGGATCTCGCGTCTTAAATGTCAAAAACATGTTGTGTTTCACACGGATGAGGCGAGAGAACGCACACACACACACACACACACACACACACACACACACACACACACACAGACTGTGATGACAGGAGAACACGACACCCCCGTCTTTAATTTTAGCCTTCATTCAGTGGAGCAAACCAATTCACGAGTGCGGGGAGAGTCCAGAGTGTGGAGCGTCACTGTCTCGTCCCTGTTGTACAGTCCTAACTTCACAGTCACAGCGCCCCCTGGAGGAGTTGTATTTCACATCTGACTGATTTACTGTGAAAATAAAGAATTAGAATTTGTCATTTTAGTTCGTGGTGGTGGATTTGTCCTCTGCATTTAACCCACCCTTATTATATTATATTATATTATATTATAATAATAATAACTACTCTACACTGAACAACATGCAGTCTTACTTCCTGTACAAATATTAAATGCTGTTTCGTTTGCTAGCATCACAAGACTATTACACTATTATTATTATAATAGTATTATTATTATTATTATTACTACAGTAAGAACCAATGATTCCAACTCATGAAATGTCCCACGTTTGACCTCAGATCTGCCTCCACTCTGATGAAAAATCCTGTATATCTTATATTTATGTGTATAAAATGCTTGATTAACAACTCTGTGTACAGATTGTGTCGTATAGAGTGTGTATAATAATAATAATAATAATAATAATGATGTTAACATGGTCTGTGTGTTTGTCAGCGAGCCTTTTCTCCTGAAGGTCTGAGCGAGATGTGGAACGAGATGGTCAAAGATGAGGAGATCACGTTTAACGGAGAAGAGTCCACTCATCCAGGTCGGTCACGTGACTCCACCCCTTTACTGTGTGTTTGACAGACTCGAGGTTAACGTTGTTATTGTTGTCGTCGTTCATCTTTTCTTTAGAAGACTGCGACTGTTTTGGAGCTCAGAAGAAAGAAGAAGCCAACGACAAAGAGAAGAAGGAGGAGGAGGAGACGACGGCGTCCGTCCATCACTCCATCATCGAGTCCTGGGACTGGGGACGACAACCAGGTCAGACTTTGTTATGGACTCACAGTAAACACACTTGTTTGTGTTTATGCAACTGTAACTAAACAATTATCTCCGGGATAATAAACGTATTCTGATTCTGATGATTCTGATGATTCTGATGTGCTGAAAGAGCACGTCAGGCCAGAGCAAACCATAATTTATGGACTAGGAGCTGAAGTTTGTGTTGATTAAAAACACTTCTTTCTGTCTCTCGTTGTTGTTGTTGTCTTTGTCATCGTCTCTGTAACATAGTCGGTGTCTTTGTTGTTGTCTCTTTGTCGTTGTATTTGATGTCATCGTCTTTGTCGTTGTATTTGATGTCATCGTCTTTGTTGTCGCCGTTGTATTTGATGTCTTTGTTGTCGTCATCTTTGTCGTTGTACTTGATCATCGTCTATGTTGTTGTTGTCTCGTTGTATTTGATGTCATCGTCTTTGTTGTCGTCATCGTCTTTGTTGTCGTTGTTGTCTTTGATGTCGTCGTTTTTGTTGTCGTCGGTGTCTCGTTGTTGTATTTGATGTCATCGTCTTTGTTGTCGTCGTCATTGTGTCTGTCGTAATTGTGTCTGTCGTCATTGTGTCTTTGTCGACATTGTGTCTTTGTCGTCATTGTGTCTTTGTCGTCATTGTGTCTTTGTCGTTGTGACTTGATCGTCTGTTGTTGTTGTCTCGTTGTATTTGATGTCATTGTCTTTGTTGTTGTCATCGACTTTGTTGTTGTTGCTGTCTCTTTGTTGTTGTCTTTGTTGTCGTCATCGTCTTTGTTGTTGTCATCGTCTTTGTTGTCGTCGGTGTCTCTTTGTCGTCATCTTCGTTATCGTCCTCTCTTTGTCGTTGTCTTTAATGTCGTTGTCGTTATGGTCTTTGTTGTCTCTTTGTCGTTGTCTTTGAAGGCGTCGTTTTTGTTGTCGTCGTCTTCACTATCGTCCTGTTTGTCGTTGTCTTTAATGTCGTTGTCGTTATGGTCTTTGTTGTCTCTTTGTCGTTGTCTTTGAAGGCGTCGTTTTTGTTGTCGTCGTCTTCACTATCGTCCTGTTTGTCGTTGTCTTTAATGTCGTTGTCGTTATGGTCTTTGTTGTCTCTTTGTCGTTGTCTTTGATGTCGTTGTCATCTTTGTTGTCTCTTTGTCTTTGTCTTTAATATCGTTGTCATCGTTGTCTCTTTATC
>NC_139805.1:38185417-38187917 GCF_963457635.1 Microchirus variegatus
GGTGTGAATGATGACTCACTGATGACTGTTGTCTCCTCTGGTCTGGTCTGGTCTGGTCTGGTCTGGTCTGGTCTGGTCTGGTCTGGTGTGGTGTGAATGATGACTCTTGTCTCCTGTGGTCCACAGTGATGTTCATGGTAGTGCCACCACCAAAGGAAACATCCCTCTGCAGGACCAACACCTGGTTCTGGCCATTCTGCTGGAGCTGGCTGTGCAGAGAGGAACACTCAGGTGATCACCTTCATCACCATCATCACCTTCATCATCATCATTACCTATACCTACACCTTCATCATCATCATCACCATCATTACCTTCACCTACACCTTCATCCTCATCACTGTCCAACACCTTCATCACCTTCACCTACACTTTCATCACCATCATCATCTTCACCTCCATCACCACTGTCCATCATCACAGCAGCTCAGAAACTCACTCACACACAAACTTGCTCACACGCACAGACACACACACACACACACACACACACACACACACACACACACACACACACAGATACACTCTTGCACACAGACTCGCACAAACACTCACTCATACACACAGATACACACACACATACACACACTCACACATACACACAGATACACACGGATACAAACCCACAGATACACACACACACTCTTGCACACAAACTCACACAAACACTCACACATACATACACACACTCACACATACACACAGATACACACGGATACAAACCCACAGATACACACATGCACACATTCTCACATGCAAACATTCTCACATGCAAACATTCTCACATGCACACATTCTCACATGCAAACATTCTCACATGCACACATTCTCACATGCACACATTCTCACATGCACAAATTCTCGCACACACAGATACACACACACAAACTCTCACACACACACCTCCATCACCACTGTCCAATCATCACAGCAGCTCAGTCACTCCTCACTCACTCTTTCTCCTCTCCTCCCTCTCCTCCTCTCCTCCTCCCCCTCCCTCTCCTCCCTCTCCCCCCCCCCCCCCCTCCTCCCTCTCCTCCCTCTCCTCCCTCTCCTCCTCTCCTCTCCTCCTCTCCTCTCCTCTCCCTCCTCTCCTCCTCTCCTCTCCTCCATCTCCTCTCTCCTCCTCCCTCCTCCTCCCTCCTCCTCTCCTCCCCCTCCCCCCCCTCCTCTCCTCCTCTCCTCCTCCTCCACAGTCAGCTCCTCTCTGCCGTCCTCCTGCTCCTGCGTCTGTGGGAGAGTGGAACCAGAGAGATGGATAATGAACGTTCCACTCAGGGCACCAGTGCTCCACTGTTACCTCTGCTGCAGAGATTTAACAGCATCAACAGCTGCAAAGAGGAGACTGTTCCTGAGGAGGAGGCTGAGGTGAACACTGACACACACACTGACACACACTGACCACACACTGACCACACACACTGACCACACACACTGACCACACACTGACCACACACACTGACACACTGACCACACACACTGACCACACACACTGACCACACACACTGACCACACACACTGACCACACACACTGACACACACACTGACCACACACACTGACACACACACTGACCACACACACTGACACACACACTGACACACACACTGACCACACACTAACACACTGACCACACACACTGACACACACACTGACCCACACACTGACCACACACTAACACACTGACCACACACACTGACCACACACACTGACCACACACTGACCACACACACTGACCACACACTGACCACACACTGACCACACACTGACCACACACTGACCACACACTGACCACACACTAACACACTGACCACACACGGACCACACACTAACACACTGACCACACACTAACACACTGACCACACACACTGACCACACACTAACACACTGACCACACACAAACACACTGACCACACACTAACACACTGACCACACACACTGACCACACACTAACACACTGACCACACACACTGACCACACACTAACACACTGACCACACACAAACACACTGACCACACACACTGACCACACAGTACAGGGTTACAATACAACCACTCACTCTCCCACACCAAAGTCACTCACTCTCCCACACCAAAGTCCATAGAGTAAACCAGTGATTTTAACATCACAGACACACAGGAGAATTTAATTTAGACTTAACTCAGTGACACAAAGTGACCACACGAGGCAGCAGAGGACCAGCAGCTCCTGTGTCCCTGTGAGCTAAAATCACTTGTTTTCTCTATGGACTTTGGTGTGGGAGAGTGAGTGGTTTACAAACTTCACTTTCCTGTTGTTAAAGTCTGTCTAACGGTGAAGATAAAGACTTGAAGAGTGTTTAATCATGTAGATAATAAAAACCTCCGTCTCAGGCTGTATTTCAGCAGCAGGGGGCGCTCAGACCATGTCAGTACGTCACACAGCCTCACGTCAGAAACCCAGAAGTGTCTCTTCAGGTCTATAGTTTTGTGCGTTGCCAGTGGAAACAGCCACTCACTCACT
>NC_139805.1:38190417-38267917 GCF_963457635.1 Microchirus variegatus
ATGGAGACACCACGTAAGCAGCTTTAAAAACACATTTTTGCCACTCACAAAATCTATCAGCTTTTTTGCAAACCACTCACTCTCCCACACCAAAGCCCATAGAGAAAATCAGTGACTTTAGCTTAAATAAGCTCTGATCTGATGTGTCGTTCACGTCTGTATCTCCAGCCTGTGAAGGGTGATAAAGCTTCCTGACGTGGATCTCCTCTGTTCTCAGGTATCTGGAGGAGCCCACGGTGATCGCAGCCTTCAACGGGAAACAGGCGGGCAAACACGTGGTTCACGTGGCGTGCGGGAGCACGTACAGCGCCGCCATCACCGCCGACGGAGAGCTGTACACGTGGGGGAGAGGGAACTACGGTCGACTGGGTCACGGTGAGGAGCCGGAGCTGCGGGACGCCACGTTACATCGCGAGCCGATCAGCTGACTGTTGTTGTGTGCTTCTCAGGCTCCAGCGAGGATCAGACCACGCCCATGCTGGTGACGGCCCTGAAGGGTCTGAAGGTGGTGGACGTGGCCTGTGGAAGTGGTGACGCACAGACGCTCGCTGTCACCGAGAACGGTGAGAATGACTTTATCCATCTTTTGTTTTCTGATACATAGATAGATCAGTGTTTCCTGGTCCTCAGTGAACTCTGCTCTGCCATGTTTTACATGTTGCCCTGCTATAAAAACACCAGATTCACACGAATCGCCTGATAACGAACATTTGTCTTTTTTCTCAAATAATTTAATGTTTCAACAAAATTTTTTTAATAAAATCTAAAATTTTATTTCTACTTTTGTCGTTGTTTTATGTTACATATTATGTTATATTTACATTTTTGGTTAAAAAAATCCCAAACTTTTGTCATTTTTTTATATATTTAAATTTTGGTATCAAAACATGAAAAAAATTTCATCTTTCAACTTTTGTCAGGGTTTTTTTTTTTTTTCAAAAAATTTAATATTTAAACATTCGTTTAAAAGAAAAATCAAAGATTTTGTTTCTTTTGTAATTTTTTTCCCAAATAATTTAATGTTTCAACATTTGTCTTTTTTTAAAAAATGTTATATTTAAAATTTGGTTAAAAAAAAAAAAAATTGAAAAAAATGTTACAACTTTTGTCTTTTTTGTTATATTTACATTTTGCAAAAAATTTATAATAGGGCTGTAATGTTTCAACTTTTTGTTATATTTAAACTTTTTTCTTTTTTTTATATTATTTTAAAATTTTGCAAAAAAAAATGTTTTATTGAAATTTTGTTAGTTATATTTCAACTCTTTTTTTTTTTTTTCAAACAATTTAAAGTTAAAAGTAAAAAAATATATTTTTTTAATTGTAATGTTTGATGTGAATCAGGTGTTTTTGGAACAGGGAAACATGTAAAACAGGGAAACATGTAAAACATGGCAGGGCAGAGTTCACTGAGGACCAGGGTTAGTAAACACCTAGAAACTGTCTCACAGTGATAAAGACGTGATCATGTGACGTAGACATCGTAGATTAAGGCAAATAATATGAAAGAAGTGCAGTTCATGACGTTGTGCAAGTGGTCGCCATTTTGGAATCCACTCACGTCGCAGCCAGTGTTGACTAAAAGTCATCAGCTCAAAAACCCTGAACTTTCCCTTTTTTAATTCTCTTCTTCTGCCTCCGCAGGTCAGGTTTGGTCGTGGGGCGACGGCGACTACGGCAAACTGGGCCGAGGAGGCAGCGACGGCTGCAAGACGCCCAAACTGGTGGAGAAGCTCCAGGACCTGGACATGGTGAAGGTCTGCTGTGGCAGCCAGTTCTCTGTGGCGCTCACCAAAGACGGTCAGGTCTACACCTGGGGCAAAGGAGACAACCAGCGTCTGGGACACGGCACCGACGAGCACGTCCGATACCCAAAGTTCCTGGACAGTTTACAGGGTGAGGCGACGTCGACCACGCGTATAAATAAACCTGAGGGTGATTTTAAAAGCAGAATTCCTGACGTTTTCAATGGCGTGTGTCTTCAGGGAAGAAGGTGGTGGACGTGGCCGTGGGCTCCACTCACTGTTTGGCCCTCACTGATGACGGAGAGGTTCTGAGCTGGGGCAGCAACGACAAACTGCAGCACTTTGATACGCTCTTCTCTAACAAGAAGCAGCCCAAGGCTCTGCCGGGACTCAACTCCAAACACATCGTGGGCATTTCCTGTGGTCCAGGACAGGTGAGTGAGCAGGATTCAGGACTTAAAAGTCCCTGTTTTTCTTTCATTTTTTACAAAAACAGCATGATATTCAATAATAGTTACATTTTAGGTTTATATTCACTGTTTTACATCATCCTCACGGTTCTATTTTATTAATTTTCACACATTTTCGAGAACCACACCCTGGAGCTCCACAGCAGGGACACAATGACCACCACCTACCCACCGCCCTGGAGCCTCATAGCGGATACAACAAGCACCACACACACCCTCCCGGAGCTCCAGGGTTTTACTTTTTTCACAATTGTACCCGTTTTACACACATATTTAGGTTAATATTAACTTTTTACATAATTTTCACAGTCCTATTTTATTCATTTTCACACATTTTCGAGCTCCCCAGCGGGGGGGCAACGACCACTACCTACCCACCCCGGAGCTCCAGGGTTTTACTTTTTCCACATTTTTCAACATTTAAAAACATTTTACACACTATTTAGGTTAATATTAACTGTTTTTCATCATATTCACGGTTCTATTTGATTCATTTTCACACATTTCCGTGCCCCACAGCCTGGAGCTCCACAGCAAGGACAACAACCACCACCTACCTGCCGCTAAAGTGATTTCTTTGTTGTGTTTCCAGAGCTTCGCCTGGTCCTCGTGCTCAGAGTGGTCCGTGGGTCAGCGCGTGCCCTTCGTGGTGGACGTTTGTCCCATGACCTTTGAGCAGCTGGACCTGCTGCTGCGGCAGGTCAGCGAGGGCATGGACGGCAGCTCGGACTGGCCCCCCCCACAGGAGAAGGAGTGTATGGTCGTCGCCACGCTCAACCTGCTGCGACTGCAGGTAGACGCTGTTACTGTTTAAAGCACGTCTTAACTCAGTGTTAATCAATCAGTGATTTTATCTCACAGGGACACAGGAGCTGCTTTATTTGACCTCTCTTTCCTCTCCGCCCTCAGCTCCACGCTGCCATCAGTAACCAGGTGAACCCAGAGGAGCTGGGTTTAGGGCTGGGCAGTGTCCTGCTCAACAACCTGAAGCAAACGGTGGTGGTGTTGGCGAGCAACGCCGGCGTTCTCAACACGGTGCAGGCGGCTGCTCAAGCCGTGCTGCAGAGCGGCTGGTCAGTGCTGCTGCCCACAGCTGAAGAACGAGCCAGAGCTTTATCCTCACTGCTGCCCAACGCTGGTGAGTCTCAGTCACTGCTCCTCTCATACTGAATCAACACAATAACGTACACTAAGGCTTCACTTAAAAAAATGTTTTTGTCAAAATTTGCACGACATGCTAAAGGCGATTTTTTCACATTTTGAATGAATTTTTTTGAAAAAAACATTTTGTCAAAATTTGAACGACTTTTTCACATTTTGGATAAAAAATTTCAACACACTTTTTTTGTCAAAATTTGCATGACACGCAAAGACAATTTTTTCACATTTTGGATGAAAATTTAGAAAAAACTTTTGTCAAAATTTGCACGACATGCTAAAAAACGATTTGTTTTTTCACATTTTGGATGAAAAATTTTGAAAACAATTTTTCTTTGTCAAAATTTGGATGACTTTCAAACTTTGGATGAAAAATTTCGACACAAATGTTTTTTTGGTCAAAATTTGCACGACATGCTGAGAAGGATTTTTTTCACATTTGGGATGAAAAATTTAGAAAAAACATTTTTTGTCAAAATTTGGATGACTTCACATTTTGAATGAAAAATTTTGAAAACAATTTTTTCTTTGTCAAAATTTGGATGACATGCTGAGAAGGATTTTTTTTCACATTTGGGATGAAATATTTAGAAAAAACTTTTTTTTGGTCAAAATTTGCATGACATGCTAAAGACGATTTTTTCACTTTTGTCATAATTTGGATGACTTTCAAATTTTGGATGAAAAATTTGAACAAAAAATGTTTTGTCAAAATTTGTACGACATGCTAAATACGATTTTTTTTCACATTTTGAAAAAAAAATTTTTGTCAAAATTTGGATGACTTTTATTCACATTGGTTGAAAAATGTAGACACCTTTTTTTGTCAAAATTTGCACGACATGCTAAAGTATGACTCTTTTCACATTTTGGACGAAAAATGTAGACGCAATTTTTTTGTCAAAATGGGGTCGACTTTTTCACATTTTGGACGACTTTTTTTCGAAAACTACTGTCTAGTTGCTCACGTCATGTCTGTTGTTAGTGTTCACCCCTTTCATCTGTACGTCGCCTCTAAAGTTTTCCTCTAGGCTGAGACTCACTGAGCAAACACTGTGGATCAGAAGATAGAGATATTTAACACAGATATGAAATTGAGAAATTGAATTGTTTTTGTTTCAGCCTCTGGTAACGAGATGAGCGTGAGTCCTGGACGCCGCTTCATGATCGACCTGCTGGTCAGCAGCTTGATGGCCGACGGAGGTTTGGAATCTGCACTGAACGCAGCCATCACTGCTGAGATACAGGTCAGTGTCCGTGTGTCTGAGAAGACGCTTCATAAGTCTGGATATTCAGTCTTGATGGAAAGGTCACGAATGTCATGAATTTTGTGTGTGTCCTGTCAGGATATCGAAGCTAAGAAGGAGGCTCAGAAGGAGAAGGAGATCGACGAGCAGGAGGCCAACGCCTCCACCATGCAGCGCTGTCGCACCCTGCTGGACAAAGACCTCATCAACACGGGCATCTACGAGTCAGCGGGGAAACAAAGTCTGCCGCTGGTGCAGCTGGTGCAGCAGCTGTTGAGGTACGGAGAAGACCCGGCATTTTACAGTTTAGGAACCTCTCACTCTACGACGTCACACACCGCTCATTTATCTGTCTCGACAGAAACATCGCCTCGCAGACCATCGCCAGGTTGAAGGACGTCACCTGTCGGATCTCAAACTACTTGGAGGCGGAGCACGTCAGTAAGGAGCGCTCTGCTTCTCTGGACCTGCTGCTGCGTTTCCAGCGGCTGCTCGTCAGTAAACTCTACCTGGGCGTCAGCGGCACGGAGAACGTCAGCGGATACAGTACGACGACGACGACGATATTCTTTAAACTAAAAAGGTTTGAGATGATTTCCTCATGACGCCTTCATGTTTGTGCAGATCCAGAGCTTCTGGGCGTGGGCTCGCTCTTGAAGAAGTACATCGCTCTGCTGTGCACTCACATCGCAGACATCCTCCCCGTGGCCACGAGCATCGCCTCGGCCGGTCACCGCCACTTCGCTGAGGTTTCCCGTGTCATTGAAGGAGATCTAACCGGTAATTTACTCTCATGCAAATGTTCACAGAGTCGCAATAAAGCAGCAAAACAAACGGTTGACCTTTGTCTCTGCAGGAGTTCTTCTGCCTGAGCTGGTGGTGTCCATCGTCCTCCTCCTCACCATCGATGCTGGACTGATGCAGGAGACGGGTTCCATCCCTCTGCTGGCTGGACTCCTGGAGCACCTGGACCGCTTCAACCACCTGGCTCCTGGATACGAGAGGGACGACAACGAGGACCTGGCCTGGCCGGGCATCATGGGTATGACACCAACCCGACTGCTGTACAGCTGGAGATTACATTCAAACTGTGTTTCTGAGCAACAACAAAACTCAAATAACTCCAAATAATAGTCGGCATCGCCCTGAACAAGGATCTGTTTAAAATATTTTCAAAGCTCTTAAGGAATAATTTAAATGATTTTTTGAAATTCAGGAAATGATCCATTTACCCTGATGCACTTTGACAGTGAGCGGAGTTTCTTCTCAAAAACAAAAAGTATCTCGGAATGACTTGAAATTTAGCATCATAATAGTCGACATCGCTGTGAACAAGGATCTGTTGAAAATATTTGCAAAGCTCTTAAGGAATAATTTTAATATTTTTGAAATTAAGGAAATTATCCATTTTCCCTGATGCACTTTGACAGTGAGCTGACTTTCTTCTCAAAAACAAAAAGTATCTCGGAATGACTTGAAATTTACCACCATAATAGTCGGCATCGCCCTGAACAAGGATCTGTTGAAAATATTTGCAAAGCTCTTAAGGAATAATTTTAATATTTTTGAAATTAAGGAAATTATCCATTTGCCCTGATGCACTTTGACAGTGAGCTGACTTTCTTCTCAAAAACAAAAAGTATCTCGGAATGACTTGAAATTTACCATCATAATAGTCGGCATCGCCCTGAACAAGGATCTGTTGAAAATGTTTGCAAAGCTCTTAAGGAATAATTTTAACGAATTTTTGAATTTCAGGAAGTGATCCATTTACCCTGATTACGGTGGTATTTATCGTCATTATCGCCGACCTTGTCGCTTTCAAACATAATTACGTCTTAACCGTAAATACCGGTCGATTTGTTCAGCGCGTACAAAATTATCAGCGATGACGTCATCGAAGACGAGAAACTCCTCAAAATCACTGCCTTCAGAAATCTCTCCGCTGTCAAAGTCCTCCATGTTTTTGAGAAGTCATTACAAAACAATGCAGCGAGGAACCCTTTGACCCCCCGAGAATTGACGTATCCGCTTTCCCGGGGGTCAATGGGTTAAAACATAACACATAATGTCATTGAAACAACCTTCAGAATGTGGTAGTGAGTGCGTTTGAGGATTCCTTTTGCTCAGTGTTGTGACTCTGCTGTGGCAGGATCTTTCTTCACAGGACAAAGTTGTAAAAACAACGAGGAGGTTTCCCTGATCAGGAAGGCCGACCTGGAGAACCACAACAAAGACGGCGGATTCTGGACCGTCATCGAGGGAAAGGTCTACGACATCAAGGACTTCCAGGCTCAGTCCCAGTCGTTGGCAGGAAACAGTATCCTGGGTAACAGTTATTATCATAATAATAATAATAATAATAATACATGTGTGAGATCAGAACAAACCTCTTTTACACCCTCTGTTGTGTCCTCTCGTGTCTTTGTTTCCAGCCCAGTTTGCAGGTGAAGATCCTGTGGTTGCTCTGGAAGCTGCTCTGCAGTTTGAAGACACCAGAGAGTCTATGCAGGCTTTCTGTGTGGGACAGTACATGGAGGTAACTGTCACTGTCTACAGGCTCTTCTTAGTTTACTGACATGTACATGTACTTCTACTACTACTTTTACTACTACTACGTCTTCTCTACTATCACTACTTCTTTTACTGCTACTTCTACACATATCATTACTTCTCCTTTTACTACATGTACTTCTACTTTTAATTCTAATTCTACTTCGTATACTACTTATGCTTTTACTACTACTACATCTACTCCTAGTCCTACTAATCCTACTCCTCCTACTACTACTCCTACTCTTACTACAACTCCTGCCACTACACCTACTCCTCCCACTGCTCCTACTCTTAAACCTCCTACTGCTCCTACTACTACTACTCCTACTACTATTACTACTCCTACTCTTCCTACTACTGCTACTACTCCTACTCGTACTACTACTCCTACTACTAGTACTACTCCTCCTACTACTAGTACTACTCCTCCTACTACTACTCCTACTCTTACTACTACTCCTACTACTCCTACTCTTACTACTACTCCTACTACTCCTCCTCTTACTACTACTCCTACTACTACTACTCCTACTCTTACTCCTAATCCTACTACTACTACTACTCCTCCTCTTACAACTACTGCTACTCCTACTACTCTTACTACTACTCCTACTACTACCCCTACTCTTACTACTCCTCCTCCTCCTACTCCTACTACTCCTACTCTTACTACTACTACTACTCTTCCTACTCCTCCTACTCTTACTTCTCCTCCTCCTCCTCCTCCTCCTACTACTACTACTACTACTCCTCTTACAACTACTACTACTCCTCCTCCTCTTACTACTACTCCTCCTCCTACTACTACTCCTCCTCTTACAACTACTACTCCTACTCCTACTACTACTACTCCTCCTCCTCTTACTACTACTACTCCTCCTACTCCTACTACTACTCCTCCTCTTACAACTACTACTCCTACTCCTACTACTACTACTACTCCTCCTCCTGCTACTACTACTACTCCTACTACTACTACTACTCCTCCTCTTACAACTACTCCTACTACTCTTACTACTACTACTACTCCGCCTCCTCTTACTACTACTACTACTACTTCTCCTCCTACTACTACTACTCCTCCTCTTACTACTACTACTACTACTACTCTTACTACTAACCCTACTACTCCTACTCCTCCTACTACTCTTACTCCTCTTACTCCTCCTCCTCTTACTCCTCCTCCTCCTCCCGTGACGATCACCACTTCCTCTCCTTGAACTTCTTGTCCTGTAAAGTTGTTGTTGAACATATTTCTTCACATATTCTCATATCTCTTGTCGTCAACAGCCCAATCAGGAGACGGTGACGACTCCAGACCTGAGCAGTTTGTCGTCACCTCTGATGGACACTGAGAGGAACCTTGGTCTGCTGCTGGGTCTCCACGCCTCCTACCTGGCCAAGAGCACCCCTCTGTCCCCCATGGAGATGGAATGTGCCAGTGGGTTATTGTCCTGTTGTCAAAGACGTGAACACTTGACTGGACGCTGGGTTTTTAACTGTGCTCTTTTAACTTCTTTTTTGACACAGAATGGCTGCAGTCGTCCATCTTCTCTGGAGGTCTGCAGACCAGTCAGATCCATTATAACTACAACGAGGAGAAGGATGAAGACCACTGCACCTCACTGGGTTCAACCACTCCAGACAAGACCAAACTCTACTCCAGAAGGTTAACGCTCAGCGACCATGCTCAGCCTTTCCTTCAGGCCATCGCTGACAACAACACTCAGGACCACACTGTCAAGGTGCTCACGCTCAACTTCTACTGCTTATTCTTTAGTCTTCTTCTTCATCTCCTTATTCTTTAGTCTTCATCTTCTACTCCTTATTCTTTAGTCTTCATCTTCTACTCCTTATTCTTTAGTCTTCATCTTCATCTCCTTATTCTTTAGTCTTCATCTTCATCTCCTTATTCTTTAGTCTTCATCTTCATCTCCTTATTCTTTAGTCTTCATCTTCATCTCCTTATTCTTTAGTCTTCATCTTCTACTCCTTATTCTTTAGTCTTCATCTTCTACTCCTTATTCTTTAGTCTTCATCTTCTACTTCTACGTCTTCTTCATCCTCTACTTCTTCTACATCTTTGTCTTCTACTTCATCTACTTCATCCTCTACTTCTTCTACGTCTTGTTCATCCTCTACTTCTTCTACATCTTTGTCTTCTACTTCTTCTACGTCTTCGTCATCCTCTACTTCTTTTACGTCTACCTCATCCTCTACTTCTTCTACATCTTTGTCTTCTACTTCTTCTACGTCTTCGTCATCCTCTACTTCTTCTACGTCTTCTACTTCTTCACCCTTTACTTCTGTCCTGTACTTCTACGTCTTTGTCTTCTACTTCTTCTACTTAATCCTCTACTTCTTCTACGTCTTTGTCTTCTACTTCTTCATCCTCTACTTCTTCTACATCTTTGTCTTCTACTTCTTCATCCTCTACTTCTTCTACGTCTTTGTCTTCTACTTCTTCATCCTCTTCTTCTTCTACGTCTTCTACTTCTTCACCCTCTACTTCTATGTCTTGTACTTCTACGTCTTTGTCTTCTACTTCTTCATCCTCTACTTCTTCTACGTCTTTGTCGTCTACTTCTTCTTCATCAGCTCTTTCTGCTTCTTCATTACTGTCGGTCAGTCTGCTCACAGAGAGATGTATCGCTGCCCTCCTCAGCTCAAAGTTCCCCGTCTAAACTCTTGCGTTTCCACCTCCTGAAACGGTGTCTTCCTGTTTGTGACATCACAGGACTTCCTGTGCCAAATCGAGCGTTGCTGTAAGCAGTACCACCTCATCACACCCATCACTTTCCCCCCGGAGCATCCTGTGGAGGAGGTCGGCCGCCTGCTGCTCTGCTGCCTGCTCAAACATCAAGACCTCGGTAACCTAGCAACTGGGAATTAAAGGCACAGTTCGGCTTTTTGAAAGTGTGGTTGTTTGACGTACTGAGACACCGAAGTCCACGGAGAAAAGCTTCTGCTCCTGTGTCCAGTACAGTATTTTGTTCCAAAAAATGTAGTTATTTTGTTCAAAAAAATTTGTTTTTTGTTCAAAAATTTTTGTTTTTTTGTTCAAAAAATTTATTTCAAAAATATATTTTTGAAAAAAAACATTTTAATACATTTTTTATTTTTTCAAAGAAATTGACAAAAGTCATACTTTAGAATTTTTTTTAAATCTCGTAAAAACAGACCCGAAAAATATTCTCGTAAAAACAGACCTGAAAAAAAATCTCACAAAAAGGACCCCAATTTTTTTTTTTTTTCGTAAACGCACCAAAAAATCTCATAATCAGACCTGAAAAATATTCTCGTAAAAACAGACGTGAAACAAATCGTCAGAAGTCTAACAATGAGATAAAGAGGTGAAGATATTCTTTAGATATTTAGACCTTTAGTCATGTTTGTACCTTTATATACAACCACATGTAGAAAAGTGAACTGTCCCTTTTTGAGGCTGATTTTGTCACATAAATAAACCTTGTCTTTGTTCACAGCTGACGCTGGTTTGTTGTTGTTGTTGTCGTTGTTGTTGTGTTCCCGTCACAGGTCACGTTGCTCTGTCGCTGGTCAGTCAGTGTGCGTTGGGAGTGGATCAGGGCAAACAGAGGTCCCTCCCTAAATCTGTGATCGATGTGTGTCGCATGGTCTACCAGGCCAAGTGTTCTCTAATCAAGGTACGACCATGACGATGATGATGATGATGATGAAGATCTGCAGGTCCCAGGTGAAGGAGATGAAGGTGTGCTTGTGTTCTCCTTGTATTGTAGACTCACCAGGAGCAGGGCCGCTCCTATAAGGAGGTGTGCGCTCCCGTCATCGAGCGCCTCCGCTTCCTGTTCAACGAGCTGCGTCCGGCCGTTAGCAACGACCTGTCCATCGTGTCCAAGCTCAAGCTGCTGAGCTCGCAGCCGCGATGGAGGAGGATCACGCAGAAGCTCATCAGGGACCGTAGGAAAAAGAGAGGTGGGTCTGGGTTAGGGTTAGGGCTGAGGACTGGGATTACGCAACAGGGTTAGAGAAAAACATGTTAGACTTCTGACCTTAAACTCAGAATTATTAGAAGGAAGTCAGAGTTCTCACTTTAAATGCGTAATTATGAGAATAAAGTCAGAATTCTCACTTTAAACTCGGAATTATGAGAATAAAGTCAGAATTCCGAGTTGAAAGTCAGAATTCTGAGAATAAAATCTGAATGTTTGTGTTTTAAAGTCAGTATTATGGGAATAAAGTCTGAATTCTGAGTTTTAAAGTCAGAATTATGAGAATAAAGTCAGAATTCCGAATTTAAAGTCAGAATTTTGAGTTGAAAGTTAGAATTCTGAGAACAAAATCAGAATTTTTGTGTTTTAAAGTCAGAATTATGAGAATAAAGTCAGAATTCCGAGTTTAAAGCCTGATTTCTGAGGTTTAAAGTCAGAATTCTGAGAATAAAGTCTGAATTCCGAGTTTAAAGTTAGAATTCTGAGAATAAAATCAGAATGTTTGTGTTTTAAAGTCAGAATTATGGGAATAAAGTCAGAATAATGAGAATGAATTCAGAATTTCTGAGTTTTAAAGTCAGAATTCTGAGAATAAAGTCTGAATTCTGACTTTAAACTCAGAATTTATTCTCAGAATTCTCACTTTAAACTCAGAATTCTGAGAATAAAGTCAGAATTCTGAGTTGAAAGTTAGAATTCCGAGAATAAAGTCAGAATTTCTGAGTTATTAAGTCAGATTTATGAGAATAAAGTCAGAATTTCTGAGTTTTAAAGTCAGAATTCAGACTATTCTTAGAATTCTCACTTTAAACTCAGAATTCTGAGAATAAAGTCATAATTATGAGTTGAATGTCAGAATTCCGAGAATAAAGTCGGAATTTCTGAAATTTTAAGTCAGATTTATGAGAATAAAGTCATAATTATGAGAATAAAGTCATAATTATGAGAATCAAGTCAGAATGTTTGTGTTTTAAAGTCAGAATTATGAGAATGAAGTCAGAATTTCTGAGTTTTAAAGTCAGAATTATGAGAATAAAATCTGAATTCTGACTTTAAACTCAGAATTTATTCTCAGAATTTTCACTTTAAACTCATAATTCTGAGAATAAAGTCATAATTTCTGAGTTTTAAAGTCAGAATTATGAGTGAATGAATATCTTAGTATTATTGAGATTGAATGTGTTTGTGTTTCAGTGCCTAAAAAGTCGGAGTCTGCCGACATCGAAGAGCCAAAGCTGGAGAACGAAGGGACCAACGAAGGAGAAGTGAACGTTCACATTAGCCCCGCCCCTGCAGACAGGAAATCGCCCACGAGCAAGACGTCCAAGGTGCGTCCACGTCTCTTCCCAGTCAAACTTTAGCGCTGCTCAGGATCATTAGAAACAGATGCTGATGCTGCTGCTGTTTCCTCTGCAGCAGGACAAATGGCAGCCTCTGTTGAACACGGTGAGCAGCGTGCAGAGGTGCAGGTGGCTGAAACACAGCAGCGTCCACGGCGTCTTCTCTCAGTCCAGCCTCATGGTCACCATCGTGGAGTTTGTCCTGAAGGAGGAGCCTCTGGACGTGGAGAAGATGAGGAAGTGTCTGCTCAAGCAGGTGACGCACATGTGTCATATACAGATATGTGATCATGTATCCTGGTGTAGGAGTGTGTGTGAGTGTGTGTGGTGACTGTGTGTGTGTGTGTGTGTGTTGACAGCTGGAGAGGGCGGAGGTTCGTCTCGAAGGCATCGACACCATGTTGAAACTGGCCTCCAAGAGCTTCCTGCTGCCGTCGGTGCAGTACGCCATGCTGTGTGGTTGGCAGAGGGTCATCCCTGAAGGGACCAACATCGGGTGAGTCACCACTTTATTAAATCGTTACACGTCACGTAAAACCTGAGTTAAGTCGCAATATATCGTTGTTATTATGTCACTGTATATTAGACGCGTCGCGATCTCCAACCCTGTCAATCAAACAACGATCGAAACCACTTCGCGATCTCGACTGTCAATCAAAACCACGTCACAATCTCGACTGTCAATCAAATAACGATCAAAACCACGTCATGATCTCGACTGTCAATCAAAACCACGTCACAATCTCGACTGTCAATCAAATAACGATCAAAACCACGTCATGATCTCGACTGTCAATCAAAACCACGTCGCAATCTCGACTGTCAATCAAACAACGATCGAAACCACGTCACAATCTCGACTGTCAATCAAATAACGATCAAAACCACGTCATGATCTCGACTGTCAATCAAAACCACGTCACAATCTCGACTGTCAATCAAATAACGATCGAAACCACGTCACGATCTCGACTGTCAATCAAATAACGATCGAAAACACGTCGCGATCTCGACTGTCAATCAAATAACGATCGAAAACACGTCGCGATCTCGACTGTCAATCAAAACCACGTCGCGATCTCGACTGTCAATCAAATAACAATCGAAACCACGTCACAATCTCGACTGTCAATCAAAACCACGTCACAATCTCGACTGTCAATCAAATAATGATCGAAACCACGTCGCGATCTCGACTGTCAATCAAATAATGATCGAAACCACGTCACAATCTCGACTGTCAATCAAAACCACGTTGCGATCTCGACTGTCAATCAAATAACAATCGAAACCACGTCACAATCTCGACTGTCAATCAAAACCACGTTGCGATCTCGACTGTCAATCAAATAACGATCGAAACCACGTCACAATCTCGACTGTCAATCGAAACCACGTCACAATCTCGACTGTCAATCAAATAATGATCGAAACCACGTCGCGATCTCGACTGTCAATCAAATAACGATCGAAACCACGTCGCAATCTCGACTGTCAATCAAACAACGATTGAAACCACGTCACAATCTCGACTGTCAATCAAATAACGATCAAAACCACGTCACGATCCCGACTGTCAATCAAATAACGATCGAAACCACGTCACGATCCCGACTGTCAATCAAATAACGATCGAAACCACGTCAAGTTGTCGACTGTCAATCAAATAACGATCGAAACCACGTCACGATCTCGACTGTCAATCAAATAACGATCGAAACCACGTCACGTTGTCGACTGTCAATCAAATAACGATCGAAACCACGTCACGATCTCGACTGTCAATCAAATAACGATCGAAACCACGTCACGATCTCGACTGTCAATCAAATAACGATCGAAACCACGTCACGATCTCGACTGTCAATCAAATAACGATCGAAACCACGTCACGATCTCGACTGTCAATCAAATAACGATCGAAACCACGTCACGATCTCGACTGTCAATCAAATAACGATCGAAACCACGTCACGATCTCGACTGTCAATCAAATAACGATCGAAACCACGTCACGATCTCGACTGTCAATCAAATAACGATCGAAACCACGCCGCGATCTCGACTGTCAATCAAATAACGATCGAAACCACGTCACGTTGTCGACTGTCAATCAAATAACGATCGAAACCACGTCACGATCTCGACTGTCAATCAAATAACGATCGAAACCACGTCACGATCTCGACTGTCAATCAAATAACGATCGAAACCACGCCGCGATCTCGACTGTCAATCAAATAACGATCGAAACCACGTCACGTTGTCGACTGTCAATCAAATAACGATCGAAACCACGCCGCGATCTCGACTGTCAATCAAATAACGATCGAAACCACGTCTCGATCTCGACTGTCAATCAAATAACGATCGAAACCACGTCACGATCTCGACTGTCAATCAAACAACGATCGAAACCACGTCACGATCTCGACTGTCAATCAAACAACGATCGAAACCACGTCACAATCTCGACTGTCAATCAAAACCACGTTGCGATCTCGACTGTCAATCAAATAACAATCGAAACCACGTCACAATCTCGACTGTCAATCAAAACCACGTCACAATCTCGACTGTCAATCAAAACCACGTTGCGATCTCGACTGTCAATCAAATAACGATCGAAACCACGTCACGATCTCGACTGTCAATCAAAACCACGTCACAATCTCGACTGTCAATCAAATAATGATCGAAACCACGTCGCGATCTCGACTGTCAATCAAATAACGATCGAAACCACGTCACGATCTCGACTGTCAATCAAAACCACGTCACAATCTCGACTGTCAATCAAATAATGATCGAAACCACGTCGCGATCTCGACTGTCAATCAAATAACAATCGAAACCACGTCACAATCTCGACTGTCAATCAAAACCACGTTGCGATCTCGACTGTCAATCAAATAACAATCGAAACCACGTCACAATCTCGACTGTCAATCAAAACCACGTTGCGATCTCGACTGTCAATCAAATAACGATCGAAACCACGTCACAATCTCGACTGTCAATCAAAACCACGTCACAATCTCGACTGTCAATCAAAACCACGTTGCGATCTCGACTGTCAATCAAATAACGATCGAAACCACGTCACGATCTCGACTGTCAATCAAAACCACGTCACAATCTCGACTGTCAATCAAATAATGATCGAAACCACGTCGCGATCTCGACTGTCAATCAAATAATGATCGAAACCACGTCACAATCTCGACTGTCAATCAAAACCACGTTGCGATCTCGACTGTCAATCAAATAACAATCGAAACCACGTCACAATCTCGACTGTCAATCAAAACCACGTCACAATCTTGACTGTCAATCAAATAATGATCGAAACCACGTCGCGATCTCGACTGTCAATCAAATAACGATCGAAACCACGTCACGATCTCGACTGTCAATCAAATAACGATCGAAACCACGTCACGATCTCGACTGTCGATCAAACAATGATCTCGCCCTCCGAATACGAAGGCGGAGTCGAGGATTTAACCACGCCCCCCCAGCGTGTCACCCTGCAGACAAAAACACAGTGTTGTGCTTTTAGCCGCTGTAGCGCGACGACACGTTAGCTCCTCCCTCTATAATCTGAAGCTGCTGTCAATCAATCCCGAACTCCAATCCCCTCCCACGTCTCTGAAATCACCGCGGTGGAAATACCGTGCGTTCCCCGAGTGTTTAAGAAGAAGACCAGTGTGTGTGATGGACGACGTGATCTTTGTCTCTGGTCCTCAGCGAGTCTCTGTCCGACTGCCTGAAGGACGTGGATCTGATCCCTCCGTTCAACCGCATGCTCCTGGAGGTGACCTTTGGAAAGCTGTATTCCTGGTCCATTCACAACGTCCGCAGCATCCTGCTGGAGGCCAGCGCTCGCTTCAAAGAGCTGGGTGAGTCCAGATTAAACAAGATAAACAGTTAGAATCACCCTCAGGACTCTGGAGGTCCTCTCTGCTAAGACTGTTGACTATTATTTGGAGTTGAGAACAGAATTGACCGTGTGTGTGTGTGTGTGTGTGTGTGTGTGGTCACCAGGCGTCCAGCCCGTTCCTCTGCAGACCATCACCAATGAGAACCCGGCAGGACCGAGCCTCGGGACCATTCCACAAGCTCGCTTCCTCCTGTCCATGATCCACATGCTGTCGCTGAAACACGGCTCCAACAGCCTGAGTCTGCTGCTCAACTCTGGAATACTGGCCCTGAGTCAGAGCATCCTCCGACTCATCGGTGAGTCAGCACACGCACACGCACACACACACACACGGCGCGCCACATGTTAAACTTCTGTTTTCATTAACGAGACAAACATCAGGACAAATGTGTCAGAATTCTTCTGATGAAACATTTTCACACAACAACTGAGATTATTTATAAGACTTTCCTCTAATGTGGTCTGCACAGCTGCATCAGTGTCCACTGAACACCCGCCACACGTGTTGATGTTGTTGTTGATGTTGTCGCCACTAATGTTGTTGTTGTTGTCATCGTTGACGTTTTTGATGTGTTTGACGTTGTTGATGTCGTTGATGTTGTTAATGTTGTCGTCATAAATGTTGTTGTTGTTGATGTTGTCATCGTTGACGTTGTTGATGTGTTTGACGTCGTTGATGTTGTTGTTGATGTTGTTGATGTTAATGTTGTCGTCATTAATGTTGTTGATGTTGTTGTCATCGTTGACGTTGTTGATGTGTTTGACGTCGTTGATGTTGTTGTTGATGTCGTTGATGTTGTTAATTTTGTCGTCATTAATATTGTTGATGTTGTTGTCATCGTTGACGTTGTTGATGTGTTTGACGTCATTGATGATGTTGTTGTCATCGTTGACGTGTTTGATGTTGTTGATGTCGTTGATGTTAATGTTGTCGTCATTAATGTTGTTGATGTTGTTGTCATCGTTGACGTTGTTGATGTGTTTGACGTCGTTGATGTTGTTGTTGATGTCGTTGATGTTGTTAATTTTGTCGTCATTAATATTGTTGATGTTGTTGTCATCGTTGACGTTGTTGATGTGTTTGACGTCATTGATGATGTTGTTGATGTTGTTAATGTTGTCGTCATTAATGTTGTTGTTGTTGATGTTGTTGTCATCGTTGACGTTGTTGATGTGTTTGATGTTGTTGATGTCGTTGATGTTAATGTTGTCGTCAATGTTGTTGATGTTGTTGTCATCGTTGACGTTGTGTTTGACGTTGTTGTGTTTGACGTTGTTGATGTGTTTGACGTCGTTGATGTTGTTGTCGTTGAGGTTGTTAATGTTGTCGTCATTAATGTCGTTGTTGTTGATGTCATCGTTGACGTTGTTGATGTGTTTGATGTTGTTGATGTTGCCGTCGATGTTGTTGTTGTTTAGAGCTGAAACGATTAATCGATGAATTGATTATTAATTGATTACTATATTAATCGCCAACTACTTTGATAATCGATAATCGGTTTGAAGCTTTTTTTCATGATTAAAACAAGATTTTTGATTGTTTTAGCTTCTTAAATGTGAATATTTTCTTGGTTTCTTTGCTCCACATAAACAAAGAAATCAATAAAACTGAATCATTTTGGTTTGTGGACAAAACAAGACGTTCAAGAACATCGTCATTTCCAGGTTTGACAAACACTGATCAACGTTTTTTTTTTAACAATTTCTGACATTTTCTGGACCAAACCATTCATCGATTAATCGAGAAAATAATCGACAGATTAATCGATTACCAAAATAATCGTTAGTTGCAGCTCTAATGTCGTTGATGATGTTTTTGTCGATGTCGTTGTTGTTGTTGTTGTTGCAGGTCCGAGCACAGACAGCAGCGAGGACGACCTGAGTTCGTGTGCACACGGAGGTTCAGCCACGGTTCTGGAAGAGTCCAGGAAGGAGGCAGCCCCCGTCCCCCTCCCCGCCTCCGGCCCTGAGCTGGCGGCCATGATGAAGATCGGCACCAGAGTGATGAGAGGAGTGGACTGGAAGTGGGGAGACCAGGTACGAGAATGATGATTTAAACCAGGGAAACAAAGTCCCTGCTGTCTCCTGTTTGACACATGTCCATGTCCGTGTCCATGTCCATGTCCAGGACGGTCCAGCTCCAGGTCTGGGTCGGGTCATCGGGGAGCTGGGTGAGGACGGGTGGATCAGGGTCCAGTGGGACACCAGCAGCACCAACTCCTACAGGATGGGAAAAGAAGGCAAATATGACCTGAAGCTGGCAGAGCCGCCGCCCACTGCCCAAGCTCCGACAGAGGATTCAGACACTGAAGACGACACAGGTTACTGATCCTTATTATTATATCTATATATATATAATATCTGTACACACAAATAATAATCCTCTACCTCTGAAATAATCCAGAATATTTCATTATGTTCATCACGAAAACAGCAGCAGTTTGTAACAATGAACTAAAAATGTTTGAATTTCTGCCGAAAGTCTGAGTTAAATTTGACATTTTTGTACATTTTCTGCTCGATAACATTAAAAAAATTTGATTGTTTTTGACTTTGTATCTGTGGGCGGAGTCTGTGCGTCTGTGCCTGTGGGTGTGGTCTGAGATTGCGTGTCTGTGGGCGGAGATTGCGTGTCTGTAGATTGCGTGTCTGTGGGCGGAGATTGCGTGTCTGTAGATTGCGTGTCTGTGGGCGGAGATTGCGAGTCTGTGGGCGGAGATTGCGAGTCTGTAGATTGCGTGTCTGTGGGTGGAGATTGCGTGTCTGTGGGTGGAGATTGCGTGTCTGTTGATTGCGTGTCTGTGGGTGGAGATTGCTTGTCTGTGGGTGGAGAATGCGTGTCTGTAGATTGCGTGTCTGTGGGCGGAGATTGCTTGTCTGTGGGTGGAGATTGCGTGTCTGTAGATTGCGTGTCTGTGGGCGGAGATTGCGCGTCTGTGGGCGGGGCTTGCATGTATGTGGGCGGAGCTTGCGTGCCTGTGGGCGGAGATTGCGTACTTGTGGGCGGTGTCTGCATGCGGAGATTGCGTGTCTGTAGATTGTATGTCTGTGGGCGGAGATTGCGTGTCTGTGGGCGGAGATTGCGTGTCTGTGGGCGGAGATTGCGTGTCTGTGGGCGGAGATCACGTGTCTGTGGGCAGAGATTACGTGTCTGTGGGCGGAGATTATGTGCCTGTGGGCGGTGTCTGCGTGCCTGTGGGTGTGGGCGGAGATTGCGTGTCTGTAGATTGCATGTCTGTGGGTGGAGCCTGCCCCCCCGTGGGCGGAGCCTGCCCCCCCGTGGGCGGAGCCTGCCCCCCCGCGGAAAACGGTAGATGATGGCGTGTGTTTGTTGCAGAAGGCGAGCTGATGGAGAAGAGCAGTCACCCCACAGCCATGATGTTGACCAGCACCGTCAACCTGCTGAAGACTCTGTCGCTGTCGTCCGGGATCTACGCCGAGCTGCTGCAGACGGACGCCACGCGGACGCTCTGCGGCCTCCTGAGGATGCTGGTGGAGAGCGGTGCCAACGACAAGTCCGGTACGTCAGACACGGACGGATTTAGATATATATATATAGACATGTGTATATATATATATAATATAACTGATTGTTGTTGTGTTGCAGGCTCTCACTCTCACAGGCTGGTGTCTCGTGAGCAGCACAGGAGCTGGTGCACTCTGGGCTTCATCCGCAGCATCGCTCTCATGCCTCAGATGTGCAGCACCCTCAGCACGTCCGCCTGGATCGGTCTGCTCATACGGATCATCGAGGGACACCAGTCCTTCACCGCCGTCTCTCTGCAGAGACAGGTCAGTCACGCGACCTCACTCGCCACCGTCACACGCACACACACACACACACACACACACTCGTCCTCGTCTCACGCGCCTTTTTTAAAAAAAACGAAATTTGTTTTTTACTTTTTTTGGTCAAATTTGTTTTTTTACTTTTTTTTGGTCAAATTCTGGACGAAATTTGTTTTTCACTTTTTTTTTGGTAAAATTTTGGACGACATGCTGTTGTATGACTTTTTGGTCAAATTTTGGACAAAATTAGTTTTTGACTTTTTGGTCAAATTTTGGACAAAAACATTTTTTTGACTTTTTTGGTCAAATTTTGGCCAAAATTTTTTTTGACATAGTATAGTATGAGTTTTTGGTCAAATTTCGGACGACTTGCTAAAGTATGACTATTTGGACAAAATTTGTTTTTGTTGTTTACTTTTTTGGTCAAATTTTGTACGAAATTTGTTTTTGACTTTTTGGTCAAGTTATGGACAAACATATTTTGACTTTTTGGTCAAATTTTGGATGACGAGACTATTTGGTCAAATTTTGCTTTCGCCTTTCCCCCGTCTCCAGATCCTGGCGTTGCGCCTCCTGCAGGCGGTCCTCCCCTCCTGGGAAAAGTCTGAGCGTTCCCGGGACATGAAGTTCCTGGTGGAGAAGCTGTTTGGCTTCCTGGGAACTTTACTGAGCACCTGCTCGTCAGACCTGCCTCTGCTGCGAGGTGAGAAACAAAAGTGTTTCCCGTTAACGCTCTTTCTTTTTGTGTTTGTGTTAAAACGCACGCGTGTCACTTCCTGCTCACAGAGGGCTCCCTGAGGAAGAGGAAGTCCCGCCCCCAGGCGTCTCTCACTGCCACTCACAGCAGCACTCTGGCCGAGGAGATCGTCTCCGTCCTGAGGACGCTACACTCTCTGGGACAGTGGAACAGTCTGATTAACGACTACATCAACGCTCAGCTCAGCGCCATCGGAGACGTGATGAGCGGCTGTCAGTCTGAAGCTGTAAGAGCACATGATTTATACCATGACTTTTTGCTTCAATATTGGACCACATGCTAAAGTATGACTTTTTGGTCAAATTTAGGAAAAAAAAATTTTTTTTTACATTTTGGTCAAATTTCAGCCGACATGCTATATTCAATCGATCAATCAATCAATCTTTATTTGTATAGCCCACAGTTTACAAAACACGGTTTGTCTCACAGCTTCACAGGGTTGTTAATATCTTCTGTCCTTAGACCCTCGACCAGGGTAAGGAAAAACTACCCAAATTTTGGACAAAAACTTTTTTTTTACATTTTGGTCAAATTTTGGATGACATGACTTTTTGTTAAAATTTTTCACGACATAGTATAGTATGACTTTTTGGTCAAATTTTAGACGACTTGCTAAAGTATGACTTTATGTATGACAAATTTTTGACTTTTTTTGGTCAAATTTCGGACCAAATTTGTTTTTGACTTTTTTTGTCAAATTTTGGCTGAAATTTGTTTTCGACTTTTTTTGGTAAAATTTTGGACAAAGTATAGTATGACTTTTTTGGTCAAATTTTGGAGAATTTTTTTCTGTACTTATTTTGGTCAAATTTACGACGACATGCTATTGTATGACTTTTTTTGGTCAAATTTTGGACATCATTTTTTTTTGGTCAAATTTTGGAGGAAATTTGTTTTTGACTCAAATTTTGGACGACTACTCTGCTGCTGACTTCATTTATTCATCACAATAATAGTTGATAACAAAGCTCTCTCTCCTCCTCCGGGTGTCAGTGTTTCCTGGAGGAATACTTCCCTGACCTGGAGGCTCCCAGCGTGGGCAGCCTGATGGCCGTGCTGGCCGTGATCGGAGGAATCGACGGCCGCCTGAGGCTCGGAGGTCAGGTGGTCCACGAGGAGTACGGCGAGGGCACGGTGACGCGCATCACGCCTAAAGGACGCATCACCGTCCAGTTTTACGAGATGAGGACGTGCAGGGTTTGTCTGCTCAGTCACCTCAGACCGGTATGAACCGCTGTCTTTATAACACTTCTTTAGTGTCTTTGTGTTTGAAGTAACATCAGACGGTGGGATTATAGAAGACTTTACAGAAGCAGCATTGATGATGATGATGATGTGTCTCCTCAGCTTCCTGCCGTCTCCTTCAGCGTTCAGAACCTTCCCTTCACTGACCCCATGCTCACGGTCTGGGCTCAGCTCGTCAGCCTGGCTGGAAGTAAACTGGAAAAACAGCGAATGAAGAAGTCGTTGAGTCGTGGACTCACAGGTGAGAAAATAAACCAGAGTCTTCATCATGAGTTTTCACATCTCCACATAGAGGCCTGACTTGTGTACTGCAGAGTTCATAGTTATTTGATCAAAAAAAAAAAAACCTACATCAACATGCTTTTTTTTTTTTTACTTTTGGAC
Organism: Microchirus variegatus; assembly: GCF_963457635.1. Lineage (NCBI taxonomy): Eukaryota > Metazoa > Chordata > Actinopteri > Pleuronectiformes > Soleidae > Microchirus > Microchirus variegatus. Next base: position 38,213,023 of record NC_139805.1, read on the forward strand.
AACATTTGTTTTTGACTTTTTTTGGTCAAATTTCGGAATAAATTTGTTTTGGACTTTTTTGGTCAAATTTCTGACGACTTGCTAAAGTATGACTTTTTGGTCAAATTTTGGAAAAAAATGTTGAAAATTTTTGGGACGAAATTTATTTTGGACTTTTTTGGTCACATTTCTGACAACTTGCTTAAGTATGACTTTTTGGGAAAATTTTGGACGACATGACTTTTTGGTCAAATTTTGGACATTAAAAAAAAAAAACTTTTTTGTCAAATTTTGGACAAAATTTGTTTTTTTCACTTTTTTGGTCAAACTTTCAATGACATGCTATACTATGACTTTTTGGTCAAATTTTGGACAAAATTAATTTTTTACTTTTTTTGGTCAAATTTCGGACAATTTTTTTTTTTTACTTTTTTGGTCAAACTTTGGACAACATGCTATACTATGACTATTTGGTCAAATTTTGGACGGATTTTACTTTTTTTACTTTTTTTGGTCAAATTTTGGACGACGTGCTATAGTAGTCAATGTAGTACTATAGAATAGTACTCGGTCCTCCAGTTATGTAACAATAAACAACAAACAAAAGACAAAGAAAAAGATCGTTAGTTCTGTTTGAGTGCCGAGGGAGACTTGGTTTACTGTTCCTGACGACGATGATCATGATTGTGTGTGTGTGTGTGTGTATGTAGCCGACCAGGTGGACGTCCACCTTCTCCGCTGTCAGCAGCTCAGACTGTACATCCTGAAAGCAGCTCGTGCTCTGCTCTGTCATCAGGACAAACTCAGACACATTCTGTCTCAGGCTGCAGTCGTCGACATCACCAACAACCTCATCGGTCAGTCAGTCACAGCCTCATCACTTCCTTTTTTAACATCCCATAATGACAACTCAAGGAGACTTGAATTCATCTACACTGTGTGTTTGTGTGTGTAGAAGACGCAGTGGTGACGTCTCCAGATGTTGGAGACTTGTCTCCTGAAGGTCCACTTCCTCCTCTGATCCTCCTGCAGCAGCTGCTCTCTGCTGCCACGCAGCCGTCGCCTATCAAAGCCATCTTTGACCGTCAGGAGATGGAGGTGAGTCTCCTCAGATTAGATTAGATTACTGACAAAGTCCTGGGTCTCCTGAGTCTCCTAAAACCAGATTAGAGACAAAGTCCAACCAAACGCCACGGCTGATTTTACATGTGCTGAGATTACAAATACATCTATGTTGAGATTATTTTAGATGTCCATTTTAACGTCATTCGTTTTGTCCTATTTGACGTCATTCGTTTTGTCCAATTTGTCCATTTTGACATCATTCGTTTTGTCCATTTTAACGTGATTCGTTTTGTCCTATTTGACGTCATTCGTTTTGTCCAATTTGTCCATTTTGACATCATTCGTTTTGTCCATTTTAACGTGATTCGTTTTGTCAATTTTTTCCATTTTGACGTCATTTGTTTGGTCCATTTTAACGTCATTAATTTGGTCCATTTTGACATCATATGTTTTGTCCATTTTGAGGTCATTCGTTTAGTCCAATTTGTCCATTTTAAGGTCATTCGTTTTGTCCATTTTGACATCATTCACTTTGTCCATTTTGACGTCATTCGTTTTATCCATTTTGACGTCATTCGTTTTGTCCAATTTGTCCATTTTGACGTAATGCGTTTTGTCCATTTTGACATAATTCTATTTATCCATTTTGACGTCATTCGTTTGTCCATTTTGACGTCATTCTTTTTGTCCATTTTGACGTCATTCTTTTTGTCCATTTTGACGTCATTCGTTTTGTCCATTTTGACGTCATTCGTTTTGTCCATTTTGACGTCATTCGTTTTGTCCATTTTGTCGTCATTCGTTTTGTCCATTTTGACGTCATTCGTTTTGTCCATTTTGACGTCATTCGTTTTGTCCATTTTGACGTCATTCGTTTTGTCCATTTTGACGTCATTCGTTTTGTCCATTTTGACATCATTTGTTTTTTTTGACGTCAGCTGACCTGTCAGATAACCTCTGAACCTGTGTGTGTGTGTGTGTGTGTTTGTCTGTGTGTGTGTCTGTGTGTGTGTGTGTGTGTGTGTGTGTCTGTGTCTGTGTCTGTGTGTGTGTGTGTGTGTGTGTAGGCAGCAGCTCTGGCGGTGTGTCAGTTCCTGGCCGTAGAGTCGTCTCAGCCGTCGTCTCCAGTGTTTGAGGAGAGCAGCTCCAGTGAAGCCACCACTCCAGTGACCGTTCACCACGTCAAAGCTCCTAAACAGAAGAAACACAAGCAGACGTCTCCTGTGCCTCCTCTGCCCATCGTCCTCCAGCTCATGGAGATGGGATTTCCACGCAAGAACGTAGAGTTCGCACTCAAGTCGCTGTCGGGAACCACAAGCTCCGCCTCTGGAACTCCAGGTGAACAACGCACAAACGATACACCTGTGTCAAAGTACAATGTGTCATATAAAGAAACATTATCTCTGTTACGACACGTCATTATAGTTGAGTGTTTTAGGGGCGGAGCTTTGCCCACACGGCTGAAATGATGTCACGTTTTGGTCAGAAAAACATCGTAGAAAAGTAGCATCAAGAATCTTCGATTCAATTAAAAATTTACTGACATCACTTGGAAGATATGTAGGTCACTGACGTGAAATATTTACGATTTTCCTCACGATTATCGCGATAACATTTAAAATCAACTTCGCGATGTGTGATAATATCGTACATTTCTGCGTTTTAGTCACATGTAAAATATTAACGATTTTTCCCCACGATTATCGTGATAGCGTCATTTAAAGTCAACTTCGCAATGTGTGATAATATCGTACATTTCTGCATTTAAGAAAGTCACATGTAAAATATTAGCGATTTTCCTCACAATTATCGCAATAACATAATTTAAAGTCAACTTTGCGATATGTGATAATATCGTATATTTTCTTCTAAAAATATTAACAATTTTCCTCACGATTATCGCGATAACGTCATTTAAAGTCAACTTTGCGATGTGTGATATCGTAAAATATTAACAATTTTCCTCACGATTATCGCAATAACATCATGCAAAGTTGACTTTAAATGATGTTATTGAGATAATCGTGAGGAATATCGAAAATTTTCTTCTAAAATATTAACGATGTTCCTCACGATTATCTTGATGACGTAATTGAAAGTCAACTTCGCGATGTGTGATAATGTCGTACATTTCTGCGTTTAAAAAAGTCACTCGTAAAATATTAACGATTTTCTTCACGATTAATTATCGCGATAACGACTTTGCGATGTGTGATAATATGGTATATTTGTGGTGTTTTCAGGTGTGGAGGCTCTGGTGAGTTGGCTGCTCGATCATCCAGACGTTCACGTCACCGAGACGTCGGACGTCGACACCGTGTCGGACGAATTCTCTGACGAGGAGGTGCTGGAGGAGCTGGAGGAGGCGGAGCCAACGTTCCCTGTGGTAGCTAACGTTCACTGTTCTTCTTCTTCTCCTTCAGTAACGATCCGAGCTGCCGCGACGTTCACGTCTGTGTTTTTGTTGTTGTTGTTGTTTACGTTAAAGCCTCCAGGTGCCGTCGTGACTGAAAGCCAGACGTTTAAGAAGAGATCGGATTTCCAGAGTAACGACGATTATGCTGTTTACGTTCGAGAAAACATTCAGGTGAGAGAATCGCTACAGCTTCACGTCTTTATCTCACTGTGAGACAGACTTCTGTAAACCGCTCACTCTCACACACCAAAGTCACTCACTCTCCCACACCAAAGTCCATAGACAAAATCAGTGATTTTAACATCACATAACACAGGAGTTCACAGGAGTTGTTGATCCACTGCTGCCTCCATCACTAAGTAAGATGTACGCATTAAGTCTACGATATCTACGTCAGTTTAAGTCTACGTCAGTTTAAGTCTACAATATCTACGTCAGTTGAAGTCTACGATATCTACGTCAGTTGAAGTCCACGATATCTACGTCAGTTGAAGTCTACGGTATCTACGTTAGTTTAAGTCTACGATATCTACGTCAGTTTAAGTCTACGTAAGTTAGAGTCAACGATATCTGTCAGTTCAAGTCTACGTCAGTTTAAGTCTACAATATCTACGTCAGTTGAAGTCTACGATATCTACGTCAGTTGAAGTCCACGATATCTACGTCAGTTGAAGTCTACGGTATCTACGTTAGTTTAAGTCTACGATATCTACGTCAGTTTAAGTCTACGGTATCTACGTCAGTTCAAGTCTACGATATCTACGTCAGTTTAAGTCTACGATATCCACGTCAGTTCAAGTCTACGATATCTACGTCAGTTTTAGTCTACGTAAGTTTAAGTCTACGATATCTACGTCCGTTCAAGTCCACGATATCTGTCGGTTCAAGTCTACGTCAGTTTAAGTCTACAATATCTACGTCAGTTTAAGTCTACGATATCTAAGCCAGTTTAAGTCTACGTCAGTTTAAATCTACGATATCTACGCCAGTTTAAGTCAACGATATCTACGCCAGTTTAAGTCTACCTCAGTTTAAGTCTACGATATCTACGCCAGTTTAAGTCTACGATATCTACGTCAGTTTAAGTCTGCGATGTCTACGTCAGTTTAAGTCTATGTGAGTTAGAGTCAACGATATCTACGCCAGTTTAAGTCTACGATATCTACGTCAGTAAGTCTACGATATCTACGTCAGTTTAAGTCTATTTATTTGTTTAGCAGTGGATCAAGAACTCCTGTGAACTCCTGTGTGCTGTGATGTTAAAGTCACTGATTTTCTCTACGGACTTTGGCGTGGGAGAGCGAGTGGTTTACAAACGTGAGTTTAACACTGAGATAAAGACGTGATCACGTTCTGAAGACGTCGTGGACGGTGAGATGAAGCGTTCCTAACGCGATGAACGCGTGTGACACTGGCGTTGCAGGTGGGGATGATGGTGAAGTGCTGCAGGACGTACGAGGAAGTGTACGACGGCGACGTGGGCAAAGTCATCAAACTGGACAGAGACGGACTCCATGATCTGAACGTTCAGTGTGACTGGCAGCAGAAAGGAGGGACGTACTGGGTCAGATACATCCACATCGAGCTGCTGGGTAACTTTAAAACATATTACAGACATTAAAATGTTTGGAGTTCCCTCAACCGTAGATTCCCCCCGTTGAGGGAAGTGTTATCGGGACACCACTACATGCAAATCAGCGCAGTGAACGTAACGAACGTGCTAACCTACGTCACGTGTTGACAATTCTACCGGTGGAGCGTGCTGCTGTTTTCATTCAAGGAAAAATGCCAGTGGATCCAGCTGTTGTGTTGTGTTGTGTTGTGTTTGTTTTTCTCCGTCAACGTCGTTTTTCCCCCGTCCTCGTAAACGCTAAATCACGAATGTGATTGAAATCTGACAAGTCCAGGGTATTCGGGTTCAAGTGAACGCCGCTACACACATCCACACACTGACAAAACTACACACACGTAGCAGAGCTAGCTAGCGGCTGTTTTCCGGGTGCTTCGAGAGCGTTTGCCCGTCACGCTGCTCTGCGAGGCGGGCGTGCTCTCTCGGGGCGCTCGGCGGGTAGCCGCTGGCTAGCTAGTTAGCTAGCTGCTTTCATAAATGGTCACTTATTTTCTGACATTAGTGTTCAAAGCTCAACGGTCCTCTGGAAGTGTATCAAACCAACACATTCCAACACAATTCGACATCGTAACGTGCTTATTTGCGAAAATATATTACAACGAAAAAGTTTTTGAAAAATATCCGCCAGCTCGCTGAATTCGCTAAGCATCATGGGTAATTTCATCTTCCACTGCTTTTTAAGCCCGCATCAGAGCTCACTACATTTTGAGGGTTGATTATAAGGAGAAAATTGCATTTCCCCTTGCTCCACCCTACAGGTGAACGAGCTAAATGTAGGGTTAGGGGTAAAATGTAGGGTTAGTGGTAAAATGTAGGGTTAGTGGTAAAATGTAGGGTTAGGGGAAAAATGTAGGATTGGGGGAAAAATTTAGGATTGGGGTAAAATGTAGGGTTAGGGGTAAAATGTTTGGTTAGGGGAGGTATTTGGACGGGTCCTGAACTATGTTTCTGCTCTTCATCAGGTTTCCCTCCTCAAACGTCTCCCTCTCACATAAAGATCGGTGACAAAGTCAGAGTCAAACCCAGCGTCACCACGCCCAAGTACAAGTGGGGCTCCGTAACTCACAGGAGCGTGGGGGTGGTCAAAGGTCAGTCCAGGCTCCGCCTCCTTCACAGATTTGTTGATCGTTGAGTCGCGTTCTCCGTCTGCTAAAAATGTTCTTCGTCGTCGTTGTTCTTGCAGCTTTCAGCGCCAACGGGAAGGACGTGATCGTGGACTTCCCTCAGCAGTCTCACTGGACCGGTCTGCTGTCGGAGATGGAGCTGGTGCCCAGTGTTCATCCAGGAGTCAGGTATCTGAGCGGAGAGCGCCCCCTGCTGCTCAGAACAGCAGAAACACATGTTTTAGCCACCTAACAAAAGACTCACCCTGTGAAACTGATGTTATTTTCATATTTGTTCATTGATTAAAAAGTCTTTATGTCAGTGTTGGACAGACTTTTATAAACCACTCACTCTCCCACACCAAAGCCCATAGAGAAAACCAGGGATTTTAGCTCACAGGGACACAGGAGCTGCTGGTCCTCTGCTGCCTCGTGTGAGTCCACGATAACTACGTCAGTTTGAGTCTACAATTCACGTCGGTTTAAGTCTACAATATTTACATCAGTTCAAGTCTACGATATCTACGTCAGTTCAAGTCTACAATATCTACGTCAGTTTAAGTCTAAGATATCTGTCAGTTTAAGTCTACGATATCTACGTCAGTTTAAGTCTACGATATCTACGCCAGTTTAAGTCTATGATATCTGTCAGTTTAAGTCTACGATATCTACGTCAGTTTAAGTCTACGATATCTGTGTCAGTTCAAGTCTACAATATTTACATCAGTTCAAGTCTACGATATCTACGTCAGTTCAAGTCTACAATATCTACGTCAGTTTAAGTCTACAATATTTACATCAGTTCAAGTCTACGATATCTACGTCAGTTCAAGTCTACAATATCTACGTCAGTTTAAGTCTAAGATATCTGTCAGTTTAAGTCTACGATATCTACGTCAGTTTAAGTCTAAGATATCTGTCAGTTTAAGTCTACGATATCTACGTCAGTTTAAGTCTACGATATCTACGCCAGTTTAAGTCTATGATATCTGTCAGTTTAAGTCTACGATATCTACGTCAGTTTAAGTCTACGATATCTACGTCAGTTTAAGTCTACGATATCTACGTCAGTTCAAGTCTACGTCAATTTAAGTCAACGATATCTACATCAGTTCAAGTCTACGTCAATTTAAGTTTATGATAGCTACTTCAGTTAAAGTCTACGTCAGTTTAAGTCTACGATATCTACGTCAGTTCAAGTCTACGTCAATTTAAGTCTACGATATCTACGTCAGTTTAAGTCTACGTCAATTTAAGTCTACGATATCTACGTCAGTTCAAGTCTACGTCAATTTAAGTCTACGATATCTACGTCAGTTTAAGTCTACGTCAATTTAAGTCTATTATATCTACGTCAGTTCAAGTCTACGTCAATTTAAGTCTACGATATCTACGTCAGTTTAAGTCTACGTCAATTTAAGTCTACGATATCTACGTCAGTTTAAGTCTTTGGTGTGGGAGAGTGATTGGCTTACAAACTTTTCTCGTTCTCCTGCAGCTCAATCAACTGTTAAAAATCCCCCACTATCCCTTTAGATAGATAACGATCTTCTGTGTGTGTGTGTGTGTGTGTGTGTGCGTGTGTGTGTGCGTGTGTGTGTGTGTGTGCGTGTGCGTGTGTGTGTGTGTGCAGGTGTGACGGCTGTCAGATGTTCCCGATCAACGGCCCCAGGTTCAAATGCAGGAACTGCGATGACTTTGACTTCTGCGAAAACTGCTTCAAGTCTCGCAAACACAACACCAGACACTCGTTTGGCAGGATCAACGAACCTGGTGAGTCACACACACACACACACACACACACACACACACTCTTGTCTGTGTGTGTGTGTGTTACAGAGTGTGTGTTGACCCGCTGACCCTCCCCTCAGGTCAGTCTCCAGCCTTCTGCGGTCGCTCAGGGAAGCAGCTGAAGAAACACCACATCAGTCAGCGCGGCATGTTGATCGACGACTGGTCTCGAGCCGTGAAGACTCTCAGCGTGTCGTCGTCCGTCAACCAGGCGTCCAGACTCATCGACTGCAGTGACCAGTGCTGGCAGTCGTCAGGCTCACAGGGGAAGGTGGCGCCAGAGGGATAAAACATCAATAACTCTTTATTTATATTAGTTTAATGAGGTGTAAAAACGACTTCTTCTTCTTCTCTGCAGCACTGGATCCGTCTGGAGCTTTTCCCTGACGTCCTGGTTCACAGACTGAAGATGACCGTGGACCCTGCAGACAGCAGCTACATGCCCTCACTGGTGGTGGTGTCAGGTCAGTTCACACTAAACACTGTTGGTGTTTGAGAGACTGTCCTGAGAACCAGACTGAGGAGGAATTTTAGCTTCTGATCTACGTCAGTTTAAATCTTACGATATCTACGTCGCATGTTTTTTCCAACAGGAAAGTGAAGTTTGTAAACCACTCACTCTCCCACACTAAAGTCCATAGAGAAAATCAGTGATTTTAGCTCACAGGGACACAGGAGCTGCTGGTCCTCTGCTGCCTCCTGTGGTCACTTTGTGTCACTGAGATAAATCTGAACAAAGGTTTTTAAAAGCTGAATCCACTAAAATCAGTCATTGTAAGTTAGTGATGGAGGCAGCAGTGGATCAACAACTCCTGTGAACTCCTGTGTCTCTGTGATGTTAAAATCACTGGTTTACTCTATGGACTTTGGTGTGGGAGAGTGAGTGACTTTGGTGTGGGAGAGTGAGTGACTTTGGTGTGGGAGAGTGAGTGACTTTGGTGTGTCAGAGTGAGTGACTGGTGTGTCAGAGTGAGTGACTGGTGTGTCAGAGTGAGTGACTTTGGTGTGGGAGAGTTAGTGACTTTGGTGTGGGAGAGTGAGTGACTTTGGTGTGGGAGAGTGAGTGACTTTGGTGTGGGAGAGTGAGTGACTTTGGTGTGTCAGAGTGAGTGACTGGTGTGTCAGAGTGAGTGACTTTGGTGTGGGAGAGTGAGTGACTTTGGTGTGGGAGAGTGAGTGACTTTGGTGTGGGAGAGTGAGTGACTTTGGTGTGTCAGAGTGAGTGACTGGTGTGTCAGAGTGAGTGACTTTGGTGTGGGAGAGTGAGTGACTTTGGAGTGGGAGAGTGAGTGACTTTGGTGTGGGAGAGTGAGTGACTTTGGTGTGGGAGAGCGAGTGACTTTGGTGTGAGGGAGAGTGAGTGACTGTGGTGTGAGGGAGAGTGAGTGACTTTGGTGTGGGGGAGAGTGAGTGACTTTGGTGTGAGAGAGTGAGTGACTTTGGTGTGGGAGAGGTTTACAGACTTCACTTTCCTGTTGTTAAAGACTGTCTAACAGTGAGGCTGGTTCTCAGCAGCAGGGGGCGCTCACAGAACAGTCCACTTTTGTTGATGAATGAATGACGGTGTGTTCATGTGTCAGGTGGCAGCTCTCTGAACAACCTGATCGAGCTGAAGACGATAAACATCAACCCGACAGACACCACAGTGCTGCTGCTCACTGACTGCACCGAGGTCTGTCCGTCTGTCCCTCTCTCTGTCCGTCTGTGTCCATCTGTCTGTGTCCCTCTGTTTCTGTCCCTCTGTCTCTGTCCGTCCTCCTTCACATGAACATGTGAACTTTGTTTACTGCAGTAAATATAAATATAACCTTCATGTCTCCTCAGTATCACAGAAACATGAATGTGTGATCTTTGTTTACTGCAGTAAATATAACCTTCATGTTTCCTCAGTATCACAGATACATGGAGGTGTGATCTTTGTTTACTGCAGTAAATATAAATATAAACATGTTTCCTCAGTATCACAGATACATGGAGGTGTGTCTTTGTTTACTGCAGTAAATATAAATATAAACATGTTTCCACAGTATCACAGATACATGGAGGTGTGTACTTTGTTTACTGCAGTAAATATAAATATAAACCTCATGTTTCCACAGTATCACAGATACATGGAGGTGTGTACTTTGTTTACTGCAGTAAATATAACCTTCATGTTTCCACAGTATCACAGAAACATGGATGTGTGATCTTTGTTTACTGCAGTAAATATAAATATAACCTTCATGTTTCCACAGTATCACAGAAACATGGAGGTGTGAACTTTGTTAACTGCAGTAAATATAAATATAACCTTCATGTTTCCTCAGTATCACAGATACATGGATGTGTGATCTTTGTTTACTGCAGTAAATATAAATATAAACATGTTTCCTCAGTATCACAGATACATGGAGGTGTGGTCTTTGTTTACTGCAGTAAATATAAACATAAACATGTTTCCTCAGTATCACAGATACATGGAGGTGTGGTCTTTGTTTACTGCAGTAAATATAAACATAGACATGTTTCCTCAGTATCACAGATACATGGAGGTGTCCATCAAACAGTGCCGCAGCTCAGGCATCGACTGTAAGATCCACGGCCTCAGCATCGTAGGACGAATCAGAGCAGAAGACGACGACCTGACCACCGTTCCTTTCCTGGCGTCTGACAACGAGGAAGAGGAGGACGAGAAGACGTCCACCGGCAGGTGAGGAAGATCCTTCATCACTTTATCATTCATCTGAACCTGGGTTAGTTTGTCCTGTGTCGCCCCCCTGAGGACAGGAGGTGTAACAGCAGGTTTTCCTCTGTGTGTTTTCAGTCTGACTCGTAAGAAGTGTTCAGGTCTAGAGTCTGCAGCTACAATCAGGACCAAGGTCTTTGTGTGGGGACTGAATGATAAAGACCAACTGGGAGGACTCAAGGGGTCTAAGGTGTGTGTGTGTGTGTGTGTGTGTGTGTGTGTGTGTGTGTGTGTTTAGGTGTGTGTGTGTGTGAGACTGTGTGTGTGTGTGTGTGTCTGTCTGTGTGTGTGTGTGTGTGTGTGAGACTGTGTGTGTGTTTGTGTGTGTGTGTGTGTGTGTGTCTGTCTGTGTGTGTGTGTGTGTGTGAGACTGTGTGTGTGTTTGTGTGTGAGACTGTGTGTGTGTGTGTGTGTGTGTATGTCTGCGTGTGTGTGTCTCTGTCTGTGTCTGTCTGTGTGTGTGTGTATCTGTATGTGTGTGTCTGTGAGACTGTGTGTGTGTGTCTGTGTGTCTGTGTGTGTGTGTGTGTATGTCTGTGTGTGTGTCTCTGTCTGTGTGTGTGTGTGTGTATCTGTATGTGTGTGTCTGTGAGACTGTGTGTGTGTCTGTGTGTGTGTGTGTGTGTCTGTGAGACTGTGTGTGTGTGTCTGTGTGTGTGTGTCTGTGAGTCTGTGAGACTGTGTGTGTGTCTCTGTGTTTGTGTCTCTCTCTCATTCTGTCTCTGTGTGTGTGTGTGTCTCTCTCTGTGTGTCAGTCAAATATAAATGAAACAGTCATATATTTGTATATATAATAACAACAGTTGTGTGTGTATCATATCTTTGTATATATAATAACAACAGTTGTGTGTGTATCATATATTTGTACATATAATAACAACAGTTGTGTTGTCACAGATCAAAGTTCCTTCCTTCTCTGAAACCCTCTCTGCTCTAAACGTGGTCCAAGTTGCCGGTGGATCTAAAAGCCTGTTTGCTGGTGAGTGTGAAGCTGTCGTGATGAAGATCCTCCTCAGATGATGTCTACAGCGTTGACTCATCTCCTGGACCTTTGTGTGTCTGTTTGCTCCTCAGTGACAGTGGAGGGGAAGATCTACGCCTGTGGTGAAGCCACTAACGGCAGGTTAGGTCTGGGTCTGTCCAGTGGAACCATCCCCATCCCCCGACAGATCACGGCGCTCAGTAACTACGTGGTGAAGAAGGTGGCGGTGCACTCAGGAGGACGTCACGCCATGGCCCTGACCGTGGACGGGAAGGTCTTCTCCTGGGGAGAGGGAGACGACGGCAAACTGGGTCACTTCAGCAGAATGTAAGGAGCACAGGGATTATACAAGATCACATTTGACCTTTACATCAATTTGACATTTTTGTTCTCAGGAACTTTATCAAAGATTCTAAGACACTGATCTTTTTTACACTAAAATTGTTTTTTTTATGACCTGTTCCACATATATATATTTAATATTATGATTGAAGATACTGTATATAATTACACACCTAAAATGACGATTGGAGAAACAGGACTATTTGTAAACCACTCACTCTCCCACACCAAAGTCCATAGAGAAAACCAGTGATTTTAGCTCACAGGGACACAGGAGCTTCTGGTCCTCTGCTGCCTCTTGTGGTCACTTTGTGTCACTGAGTTAAGTCTAAATTAAATATTTTAAAAGCTGAATTCACTAAAATCAGTCATTGTAAGTTAGTAATGGAGGCAGACTTTGGTGTGGGAGAGTGAGTGACTTTGGTGTGGGAGAGTGAGTGACTTTGGTGTGAGTGAGTGAGTGACTTTGGTGTGGGAGAGTGAGTGAGTGACTTTGGTGTGGGAGAGTGAATGAGTGACTTTGGTGTGGGAGAGTGAGTGACTTTGGTGTGAGAGAGTGAGTGACTTTGGTGTGGGAGAGTGAGTGACTTTGGTGTGGGAGAGTGAGTGACTTTGGTGTGGGAGCGTGAGTGACTTTGTTGTGGGAGAGTGAGTGAGTGACTTTGTTGTGGGAGAGTGAGTGAGTGACTTTGATGTGGGAGAGTGAGTGACTTTGGTGTGGGAGTGTGATTGACTTTGGTGTGGGAGAGTGAGTGAGTGACTTTGGTGTGGGAGAGTGAGTGAGTGACTTTGATGTGGGAGAGTGAGTGACTTTGGTGTGGGAGAGTGAGTGAGTGACTTTGGTGTGGGAGAGTGAGTGAGTGACTTTGGTGTGGGAGAGTGAGTGACTTTGGTGTGAGAGAGTGAGTGACTTTGGTGTGTGAGAGTGAGTGACTTTGGTGTGGGAGAGTGAGTGACTTTGGTGTGAGAGAGTGAGTGACTTTGGTGTGTGAGAGTGAGTGACTTTGGTGTGGGAGAGTGAGTGACTTTGGTGTGAGAGAGTGAGTGACTTTGGTGTGTGAGAGTGAGTGACTTTGGTGTGGGAGAGTGAGTGACTTTGGTGTGAGAGAGTGAGTGACTTTGGTGTGTGAGAGTGAGTGACTTTGGTGTGGGAGAGTGAGTGACTTTGGAGTCCATAGAGTAAACCAGTGATTTTAACATCACAGCACACAGGAGTTCACAGGAGTTGTTGATCCACTGCTGCCTCCATCACTAACTTACAATGACTGATTTTAGTGAATTCAGCTTTTAAAATATTTACTTTAGACTTAACTCAGTGACACAAGGTGACCACACGAGGCAGCAGAGGACGAAAATCACTGATTTTCTCTATGGGCTTTGGTGTGGGAGAGTGAGTGGTTTACAAACTTCCTGTTTCCTGTTGTTAAAGTCTGTCTCACAGTGAGATAAAGAAGAATGTTATCATTAGAGAGTTATATTTTCTCAAATGGAGGTAAATTAAATGTGTGGTGATAAAATCACATCTCTATCACATGTAAGACACGACACACAGTCTGTAAATATTAATAACGTTAATAATAAAGTGTCTCGTTTGCAGGAACTGTGACAAACCTCGGTTGATCGAGGCGTTGAAGACCAAGCGTATCCGTGACATTGCGTGCGGCAGCTCTCACAGCGCCGCCATCACCTCCAGTGGAGAACTTTACAGCTGGGGCTTAGGAGAGTACGGACGCCTCGGACATGGAGACAACACCACACAGCTCAGGCCTAAACTGGTGAGCGTCAGCAGCATCATCATCATCATCATCAGTTGATTTATTGATTGATTTTATTGACACCTGCTTCTGTCCTGGTCCAGGTGAAAGTTCTTCTGGGTCATCGTGTGATCCAGGTGGCCTGTGGCAGCAGAGACGCTCAGACTCTGGCTCTGACTGATGAAGGTATTGAACAGATCACTCTTTTACACACAAGATTCATATATAATATAAAGCTGCTGTTTATCAGTCACTAATAATAACTAGTGCTGTCAGTTAAACGCATTATTAACGGCGTTAACGCGAACCCATTTTAACGGCGTCAATTTTTTTATTGCGCGATTAACGCTCTTTTTGGCCGAGCAAACTTTGTAGTTTTTTTTCACAAGATGTTGCGTCAACTAGTAACTTTAGAACAACTACAACACCACACCGGATCTAGATAGACAACACATCAGACACGCTGCACGAGCCGGTCAAAGAGTAGTCGACTCGCGTAAGTAAAGAGTAAACGTTCCGTTTTGAGCGGATGGCGAGCGCTTCTCCGCTAGCTCCTTCAGCTCGGGTTAGCTCGTTACGGCAACAACACGTTAAACCACGGGACTTGGTCTGCGTTAAAGAACGGCTCTTTATTCACAACACTGGGGCTGATACACAGACTCTGTTATTATTGTGCGGCTCTATCACAATGAGAGGAATAACTCAACATATGCAGAGCGACGGTGATATTCACCTGTGGCTCACTAATGTAAACAACACATTACTTCCTGCTTCACCTACGTACCTCTGTACCTCCTACAGCACACACACAGCTCCTCACACACGCGCACACACACACACACACACACACACACAGCTCCTTGCTCGCACACACACACACACACACACAGCTCCTCGCTCGCGCACACACACACAGCTCCTCACTCGCGCGCACACACACACACAGCTCCTCGCTCGCGCACACACACACACAACTCCTCGCTCGCGCACACACACACACAGCTCCTCGCTCGCGCACACACACACACAGCTCCGCGCTCGCGCGCACACACACACAGCTCCTCGCTCGCGCGCACACACACAGCTCCTCGCTCGCGCGCACACACACAGCTCCTCGCTCGCGCTCACACACCCACACACAGCTCCTCACGCGCACACACACAGCTCCTCGCTCGCGCACACACACAGCTCCTCGCTCGCGCACACACACACACACACACAGCTCCTCGCTCGCGCACACACACACACACAGCTCCTCGCTCGCGCACACACACACGCACAGCTCCTCGCTCGCGCACACACACACGCACAGCCCCTCGCTCGCGCGCACACACACACACAGCTCCTCGCTCGCGCACACACACACAAGTTTAGTCTGTAACAGATTAGTTTGTCTCTCAGAGTGGTTCAGTCTGTAGAATAAAATGTGTAATAATCTAATAATTCATCTAAAATTATATTTTGTCTTGAACAAATATTATATTATAAATATTGTGTCTTGAAATTGCAGTAACTTGTATTGCAATTTAGATAAATTTTGATGAATTGTTCAGCCCTACACTACAGTATATGACAAAATATGTAAACAACATTTACACAAAGCAAACTGATCCACTTTTCTATGTTGATAAGAGAATTAAAATGAGGAAAAATAATGGTACAAAAAGAAATCAAGGAACATTTAGAATAGATGGAAATGTGAGATTAATTGCGATTAATCGCGAGTTAACTATGACATTAATGCGATTAATCGTTTATCAGTCACTAATAATAACCATTAACAGTTCATTTATTTATTCAAGGTTTGTTTTGTCTTTAAACTCAAGTACATGTGTGAATAAAAGCACTAAATCATCATGACCTCACTTTATTATTTGTTACACACAGATTGGTAAACACCAGCTTAACCATGTGTTCTCCTCAGGTCTGGTGTTCTCCTGGGGCGATGGAGACTTTGGTAAACTTGGTCGTGGAGGCAGTGAAGGCTGTAACATCCCTCAGAACATCGAGCGTCTGAACGGTCAGGCTGTTTGTCAGATCGAGTGTGGAGCTCAGTTCTCTTTAGCTCTCACTAAATCAGGAGTGGTGTGGACCTGGTGAGGAACACGATCCTTTATTAGTCTGTGGTTTATAATCCGGCGTCTCACGGTTTGACTTGACCTTTGACCTCCACAGGGGAAAAGGAGATTATTTCCGACTGGGCCACGGCACAGACGTCCACGTACGGAAGCCTCAGATGGTGGAAGGACTGCGAGGGAAGAAGATCGTCCATGTGGCTGTTGGAGCGTTACACTGTCTGGCTGTGACTGACTCTGGACAGGTCTGCTGTGTGTTTGTCCTCCTGTAGGGGGAGCACTGACCTTATACAGGACTAAACCTGACATAGGAATAAATGAGTCAATACATACAGGAATAAATCAATATAATATAATTATATAAATCAATATAATATAATTATATATATATAGTATAATTAATTATATATAATCATATACATATAATATAATTATATATATATAATATAATTATACACGGAAATCTATGGAGGACTAAACCTGACATAAGAATAAATGAGTCAATACATACAGGAATAAATCAATATAATATAATTATATAAATCTATATAATATAATTATATATATATAGTATAATTAATTATATATAATCATATACATATAATATAATTATATATATATAATATAATTATACACAGAAATCTATGGAGGACTAAACCTGACATAAGAATAAATGAGTCAATACATACAGGAATAAATCAATATAATATAATTATATAAATCAATATAATATAATTATATATATATATAGTATAATTAATTATATATAATCATATACATATAATATAATTATATATATATAATATAATTATACACGGAAATCTATGGAGGACTAAACGTGACATAAGAATAAATGAGTCAACACATACAGGAATAAATCAATATAATATAATTATATAAATCAATATAATATAATTATATATAGTATAAAGTATATATAATAATATACATACAATATAATTATATATATATAATATAATTATACAGGAAAAACCTATGAAGGACTAAACCTGACATAAGAATAAATGAGTCAATACATACAGGAATAAATCAATATAATATAATTATATATAGATAGTATAATAAATTATATATAATAATATACATATAATATAATTATACAGAAAAAACCTATGGAGGACTAAACCTGATTGAATAAATGAAATAAAATACATACAGGAATAAATCAATATAATTATACAAATCAGTATTAGATAATAAATCAATATAATATAATTGTATTATATAGTTATATATGTAGTATAATATATTATATATATAATATAATTATACAGGAAAAATAATAAATCAGTATATAAATAACCTGTAACCAATCATGCTGTTGACTGAGATGAGGACCTCCTACCTCATTAACATATGGACACAGATATACAGAAATAAATAAATGTAGGTGAACAGAAATATAGACATAAATGTTATGCATTTATATATTTAAACTTTTATTTATTTATTATTTTATTTACATATTTATTCATGTATTTATTTATTCTTTTATTTATACTTTTATTCATTTATGCATTAATTTATTTATATATTTATTTATTTATTTATTCCTGTATTTATTAATTATTGTATTTATTTATTTGTTTATTTATTTATGTATTCTTATGTCAGGTTTAGTCCTCCATACAAATGTCATCATGTTATCTGTGTGTGTGTGTGTGTGTGTGTGTGTGTCAGGTGTTTGCGTGGGGAGACAACGACCACGGTCAGCAGGGTAACGGCACCACCACAGTGAACAGGAAGCCCACGCTGGTCCAGGGTCTGGAGGGTCAGAAGATCACTCGCGTGGCCTGTGGCTCCTCCCACAGTGTGGCCTGGACCACGGTGGACGTGACCACGCCCTCCGTCCACGAGCCAGTCCTGTTCCAGACGGCCAGAGACTCGCTCGGTGCCTCCTACTTAGGTAACCGTCCTCCGTTTGTGTTGTGTTATTGTGTTGATGTTGTTGTTGTGTGTCCTCACAGGCGTACAGTCAGACAGCGACTCGTCAGGTGTTTGTGTTGATGTTGTGTTGATGTTGTTGTTGTGTGTCCTCACAGGCGTACAGTCAGACAGCGACTCGTCAGGTGTTTGTGTTGATGTTGTGTTGATGTTGTTGTTGTGTGTCCTCACAGGCGTACAGTCAGACAGCGACTCGTCAGGTGTTTGTGTTGATGTTGTTGTGTTGTTGTTGTGTGTCCTCACAGGCGTACAGTCAGACAGCGACTCGTCGTCCGTCAGTAATAAGCTGAGCGGACAAAACAACATCAAGTCCAATCGACCGTCGCTCGCTAAGATTCTTCTGAGTCTGGACGGAAACTTGGCCAAACAACAGGCTCTGACTCATGTTTTGTCTGCTCTGCAGATCATCTACGCCAGGTACCACCTGATTCACACTCTTATTATGGGATGTAGCTCCTCCCACCTGTCAGGGTTAACGTCACGTTGACTTCCCGTGTCTCCACAGAGACGCGGTGGTGGGCGCTCTGATGCCGGCCAGCATGATCCTCCCTGCAGAGTGTCCAGCGTCCAGCTCACCTGTCCCGCCCTCAGACTCGTCCTCCTCGTCCTGCGTCAGCGATGAAGAAGGATCTCCTCTTCCTCCTGACGCAGAGGAGCGACTCAGCCCTAATCTGTGGAGCGGAGACAAGAAGAACGAGGTTTTTATTCTCACATCTATTCACCAACTAAGTAATGCAATAACATAAGTAATGCAATACAAAATGAAGAACTTTATTCATAAAAAGAAGAAAACGCTGCTTCGCGGAAAGAAGACAAAAAAACACCCCTTTTTTTTAAAAAGGAAAAACATGAAATGGTTATAAGACCTGGTGTAATACACAAAACAAATTCTCAAACTTTTAATTTTTGAATGAAATCTAGTTAAATTCATTGAAACAAGTGCATTTTCTCCAAAAGTAAGCACATTTCTCAAAATAATTTTTTCTCAAAATGTAATATTTTTCTAAAAAAAAATTTTTTTATCGAATTTCAATATTTTTCCCAAAATTTCAATATTTTTCTCCAAAAAGTGTAATGTTTGAGAAAACCTTTTTTTTTCTCAACATTTAAATTGTTATTCCTCACAATTTTGATTTTTTCCTCAAAATTTTGATTTTTTTTCTTACATTTTTTTTTTTCTCAATTTTTTTTTTTCTCAGAATTTGATTTTTTTTTTTCTCAAAATGTGTTATACTCATTGAAAAATGTGCTTTTCCCTAATAGTGTTTTTCCCAAACCCTTAAACGTTGGTGTATATTTTATATTTCAGTGTAA
Source organism: Microchirus variegatus (assembly GCF_963457635.1). NCBI lineage: Eukaryota > Metazoa > Chordata > Actinopteri > Pleuronectiformes > Soleidae > Microchirus > Microchirus variegatus. The sequence continues at coordinate 38,232,167 of NC_139805.1, forward strand.
AAACACAATCATCAGCAAATGTTGATTTTCAGTGTTTAGCCTCTGATTCGTCCAGGATCTGTGACGTGTTTCAGACTGTGTTGATGATGATGATGATGACGGTGTGTGTGTGTGTACAGGGTCCTTCATCAGAAGACGCCGTCACGCCGTCATCAGCTGTGACTCCGTCAGCCTCCGGCGCGTCGTCTCGTCCTTTCATCCCCGTCACCGATGATCCAGGAGCAGCCAGCATCATCGCTGAGACCATGACTAAGACTAAAGAGGTCAGGGCTCCTTTTTCTTTCCTCTTCTTCTTCTTCTTCTTCTTCTTCTGTCATGACCACGTGTGTGTGTAACAGTGCCTCCCTGTGGTGGTTTTGTGTCACGGTCAGGACTCGGAGAATCAGAGTAAAGTGGTGGGTCCAGAGCCTCAGTATCTGGACGAGTTCACCAGCCTCCTGGTGCCTGACGACACTCGAGTGATGGTGGACGTGCTGAAGCTGGCCGTGTCCTGTCGCTCCGGAGACAAAGGCAAAGAGGTTCTGTCTGCCGTCCTGTCCGGGATGGGAACGGCGTATCCGCAGGTGACGCGCGACTCCTGTCTTCCTGCGCGACGCAGAGAAACCGCCGCCGCTAGCGCTTAACCGTGTCTTTGTGTCCAGGTGGCGGACATGCTGCTGGAGCTGTGCGTGACCGAGCTGGAGGACGTGGCCACGGACTCGCAGAGCGGACGACTGTCGTCGCAGCCCGTCGTCGTAGAGAGCAGTCACCCGTACACCGACGACACGTCCACCAGCGGCACCGTCAAGATCCCAGGTCACTAATCAATGCTAACATAGACCGGTGATGGGCACGTTAACGGCCGTAGCGGCAGTTAGCCACAGTTAACGGCGTTAGTGGCAGTTAATGGCATTAGCGGCGCCAACATTACATGCATGTCATCGCAAACGCACATTAGACACGTGTGACGTTATGTTTACGTGATTTTCCTTTTGTTAAAATTAGTCTCTAAAGTGACGCTAAACTTTAAAAACAGACGCTGCTCCAGTTCCACCGTAGGCTAATGCTAAAGGAGCTAACAGCCCTAACTGGTAAACGGTGCCTGAACTCTGGTGCCACAGCACGTTAACATGACCTCACTCATGTATTTTTCCGGTCAGTCGTCATGGAAACGCGTCAACGGTAACAGCCGCTGATGTTAACGTGCGTTAACAGCCGTTAATGCTAACGTTCGTTTACGTGCCCAGCACTAGCACTAATGGATGTTTTGATTCATTCACCAGTTCAAAATGACTCGTCTAATAAACAAACCGCTCCAGTTCGACTGTAAGCTAACACTAACGGCGCTAAAGGAACTAACGCAGCTAACGGCGCTAGCTGATAAAGGGTGCCTGGACTCCGGTGCCGCGGCACGTAAACATGGCGTCACGTGTGCCTTTTTTGTCGTCAGTCGTCACAGAAACGCAGAGAAACGTGCCCAGTGCTAATATAGGATAAATAAAAGTTAATCTGACGTGTTTTATCCTGCCGTCTTGTAGGAGCTGAAGGTCTGAGGATCGAGTTTGACCGACAGTGTTCGACAGAGAGACGTCACGACCCTCTGACCGTCATGGACGGAGCGAACAGGATCGTCTCTGTGAGATCAGGTGATCAGAGGACGACCATCACATGACTTCAACCAGGAAGAGAGAACAAAGGAGAGGGTTTAACACGTGTGTGTGTGTGTGTGTGTGTGTATGTGTGTGTGTGTGTGTGTGTCAGGTCGGGAATGGTCCGACTGGTCCAGTGAACTCAGAATCCCTGGAGATGAACTGAAGTGGAAATTCACCAGTGACGGCTCAGTGAACGGATGGGGCTGGCGTTTCACCGTCTATCCCATCATGCCTGCTGCTGGTGAGCCGCCACCGCTAACATGCGTCAATACGGCTGTATTGACGCATTGTTATCGCACATAAACACGTTAACGGCGTCAATGTTAAAGGTCCCCTATTGTGCAAAATCAACTTTTTAATCTTTTAGTACTTATATTTGTGACTCAGTGGGACATACCAGTCTCCAAAATGTGAAAAAACAAGACTCAGTCATGTTTTAGTGGTTCCACTTTGTGTAAGTATAGGCGATAAAACACGTGATGTTTACACCTCCCGACCAAGTGACGACAGTGCGGACATTTCACCGTGAATGTTGGCACCCCGCCAGGCAGAGTACTTCACAGAGTACTTCACAGAGTACTTCACAGAGTACTTCACAGAGTACTTCACAGAGTACTTCACAGAGTACTTCACAGAGTACTTCACAGCTCCACCATAGCTCCTCCTTGTCCCTGTGAAATACGAGAGTGCAGGCGAGGGAGGAAGAGTGACTGCACAGCGGAGCACAGTGTTTTACACAAACTTCCAGCCTCAGAGGATGTTTGTGTCCAGTGGATATATTTTATTTATGAAAAAAATGTTCACAAGCTTCACAAGCCCTTTGGTGTTGATCGTGTGTGTAAATTCCTATGCTGGAGGGACACCTTGAACGCACCAGTTACGTGCCTGCAGTTAGCGAGTGGCGTGTGTGGATCGGTGATATGAGGAGCACGCGTTTGAAAGCACTGCAGAAAGATGTAGATGTTGTCCTACGTTTCTTCTCAACCAAAGGCTGCCTTTCTGTCGTGTTTCCACGTTCTCTCCTCGTGTTGTTGATCCACACGCGTCACTTTCAGTCGCAGTAACACTGGTGCGTTCAGGGTCTTTTTCTAGCATGGGAATTAACATACTCGCCACGCGGCGCATTAATCGTTATTCTTCGATTCTAATGTTTTTATGATCGCGAGAAGCCAAAATCGTGGTCACTCTATGCATTACGGTGAAACGCAGTAACAACAGGTAAACGGACATTACTATGGGGTATATGGAGCGGGGGTTGTGACGACGCTGCATCACAATAGGTGATAAGTGGTGACAGTTAGATCAACACTCCCCTGAAGCAGTGATGTGTGTTTACCTGAGTCTCATTCACATGTAAATGATCAGGCACAAAACCGAGCGTTCTGAAAAAGGCTGTTTTGTCAGAGTTATTGAACTGTTATTGTTCTTCATCCTTATGATATTTAGACTAAATCATGACACAGACATGTTCATTAGGGCACCAGGACCTAGTTTAACTTGGGTTAATAGGGTATAATATGGGACCTTTAACGCACATGAAACCGCTAACGGCTTCAATGGTAACGCACATTAAAGCGTTAACAGCATTAACGATGTCAATGTTGACAAGTGTATATATATATTTTATATATATTTATTTATTTATTTATTATATATATATATATACAAGTATAAAACTAATGTATCAATGATTGCATTTATAAAAACAAATGTATTCTACTCCAGTGACTTTGGTGCTTCTACGACCACAAGGTGGCAGCAACAGTTCATGTCCTCTCATGTGTTAGAGTTCAGAATAATTGAAATGTTCAGTTCTCTCCTTGAACTTTCACATGTTGATAGAGTCCTGACTGATGTCCTGTGTCCTCCCTCAGGTCCTAAAGACTTACTGTCTGACCGCTGCATCCTGTCCTGTCCGTCCATGGACCTGGTCACATGTCTCCTGGACTTCAGGCTCAACTTTGCCTCCAACAGGAGCATCGTTCCTCGTCTGGCTGCTTCTCTGGCTGCCTGCGCTCAGCTCAGCGCTCTAGGTACTGTAGTCTGACTGTAGTCCTGACTGTATTCTGCCTGTGTAGTCCTCACTGTAGTCCTGACTGTAGTCCTGACTGTAGTCCTGACTGTAGTCCTGACTATAGTCTGGCTGTAGTCCTGACTATAGTCTGGCTGTAGTCCTGACTGTAGTCCTGAATGTAGTCTGGCTGTGTAGTCTGACTGTAGTCCTCACTGTAGTCCTGACTGTAGTCCTGACTATAGTCTGGCTGTAGTCCTGACTGTAGTCCTGACTGTAGTCCTGACTATAGTCTGGCTGTAGTCCTGACTGTAGTCCTGACTGTAGTCCTGAATGTAGTCCTGAATGTAGTCTGGCTGTGTAGTCTGACTGTAGTCCTCACTGTAGTCCTAACTGTAGTCCTGACTATAGTCTGGCTGTAGTCCTGACTGTAGTCTGGCTGTGTAGTCTGACTGTAGTCCTGACTATAGTCTGGCTGTAGTCCTGACTGTAGTCCTGACTGTAGTCCCCACTTTAGTCCCGACTTTAGTCTGACTGTAGTCCTGACTGTAGTCCTGACTGTAGTCTGACTGTAGTCTGACTGTAGTCTGACTGTCTGTAGCCTGACTAGTCTGACTGTCTGTAACCCGACTGTAGTCTGACTGTATGTAGTCTGACTGTAGCCTGTATGTAGTCTGACTGTAGTCTGACTGTAGTCTGACTGTGTAGTCTGACTGTCTGTAGTCTCTGTAGCCCGTCTGTAGTCTGACTGTAGTCCGACTGTCTGTAGTCTAACTGTAGTCTTGACTGTCTGTAGTCTGTCTGTAGTCTGTCTGTAGTCTGACTGTCTATAGTCTGACTGTCTGTAGTCTGACTGTGGTCTGACTGTCTATAGTCTGACTGAAGTCTGACTGTCTGTAGTATGACTGTAGTCTGACTGTAGTCTGACTGTCTGTAGTTTGTCTGTTGTCTGACTGTGTAGTCTGACTGTAGCCCCTCTGTAGTCTGACTGTAGCCCGTCTGTAGTCTGACTGTAGTCTGACTGTCTGTAGTCTGCCAGTCTGTAGTCTGCCAGTCTGTAGTCTGACTGTAGCCTGTCTGCAGTCTGACTGTAGTCCGACTGTCTGTAGTCTGTCTATCTGTAGTCTGACTGTAGTCTGACTGTAGTCTGACTGTAGTCTGTCTATCTGTAGTCTGACTGTATGTAGTCTGACTATATGTAGTCTGACTGTAGTCTTTTACTTTAACTGCAGTAACAAAGTTGTTTGTGTGTGTGTGTGTGTGTGTGTGTGTGTGTGTGTGTGTGTGTGTGTGTGTGTGTGTGTGTGTGTGTGTGTGTGTGTGTGTGTGTGTGTGTGTGTGTGTGTGTGTGTGTGTGTGTGTGTGTGTGTGTGTAGCTGCAGGACACAGGATGTGGGCTCTGCAGAGGCTCAGGAAGCTCCTGACCACAGAGTACGGTCAGTCCATCAACATCAACAGGCTGCTGGGAGACGCTGACGGAGAGGCTCGCTCTATGGTGAGGTCACACAGTCTGCTCTACGCTCAGATTAACGTCAGATTAACGTTTGTTGACGGTTGTTTGTGTGTGTTTGTTGTTGTTGTCAGACGTTCACAGGAAGTGCTCTGGCTGCTCTGGTCAAAGGTTTACCTGAAGCTCTGCAGAGACAGTACGAGTACGAGGATCCTATCGTTAGAGGAGGAAAACAGCTGCTGCACAGTCCTTTCTTTAAGGTAACGCCTCATATAGATAATCCCCACAGTATAATCCCTCAGATTAATAATCCTGACATTATAATCCCTCATATTAATAATCCCTACAGTATAATCCCTCATATTAATAATCCCCACATTATAATCCCACATATTAATAATCCCCACATTGTAATCCCTTATATTAATAATCCCTACATTATAATCCCTCAGATTAATAATCCTGACATTATAATCCCTCATATTAATAATCCATACAGTATAATCCCTCAGATTAATAATCCCCACATTATAATCCCTCATATTAATAATCCCTACAGTATAATCCCTCATATTAATAATCCCCACATTATAATCCCACATATTAATAATCCCCACATTGTAATCCCTTATATTAATAATCCCTACATTATAATCCCTCAGATTAATAATCCCCACATTATAATCCCTCATATTAATAATCCCTACAGTATAATCCCTCATATTAATAATCCCCACATTATAATCCCACATATTAATAATCCCCACATTATAATCCCTCATATTAATAATCCTCACATTGTAATCCCTTATATTAATAATCCCTACAGTATAATCCCTCAGATTAATAATCCCCACACTAACCTCTTGTCTTTGGTCCAGGTCTTGGTTGCTCTTGCCTGTGACCTTGAGCTGGACACGTTGCCGTGCTGCGCCGAGACCCATAAGTGGGCGTGGTTCCGTCGCTACTGCACGGCGTCACGAGTGGCCGTGGCGCTGGACAAGAGGAGCGGCCTGCCCCGCCCCTTCCTGGACGAGGTGACAAAGAAGATCCGCGAGCTGATGGCCGACCACGAGAGCATGAGCGGCCTCCACGAGAGTCACGACCTGTTCAAGCGCGAGCACGACGAGCAGCTGGTGCAGTGGATGAACCGGCGACCCGACGACTGGACGCTGTCCGCGGGCGGCAGCGGCACCATCTACGGCTGGGGTCACAACCACAGAGGTCAGCTGGGCGGCATCGAGGGGGCAAAGGTCAAAGTGCCCACGCCCACTGAGGCGCTGGCTACGCTGAGGCCGGTGCAGCTGATTGGAGGAGAGCAGACGCTGTTCGCCGTCACGGCCGATGGGAAGGTCAGTACATGAGTGAGCAGAGAGTCTGGTTCTGGTTCTGGTTCTGGTTCTGGGTCTCATGTCTCTCCTCTGGTTCCTCTGGTTCCTCTGCAGTTGTACGCCACAGGATACGGAGCAGGAGGGAGGCTGGGCATCGGCGGCACCGAGTCTGTGGCCACGCCCACTTTGCTGGAGTCCATCCAGCACGTGTTCATCAGGAAGGTGGCGGTGAACTCAGGAGGGAAACACTGTCTGGCTCTGTCTTCAGAGGGAGAGGTTTACTCCTGGGGAGAAGCTGAGGACGGAAAACTGGGCCATGGAAACAGAAGGTGAGGGTTTGAAACCTTTGCTCATCAGCACCAGGGCAGAGGAGCCTCTTGTTAATAATCCACACATTATAATTCTTCATTTTAATAATCCCCACATTATATAATACCTCATATTGATAATCCTGACATTATAATCCCATGATAATACCTCATATTAATAATCCTGACATTATAATCCCATTATAATCCCAACATTATAATACCTCATATTAATAATCCTGACATTATAATCCGATTATAATACCTCATATTAATAATCCTCACATTATATAATACCTCATAGTAATAATCCTGACATTATAATCCCAACATTATAATACCTGATATTAACCCTGACATTATAATCCCAACATTATAATACCTCATATTAATAATCCCAACATTATAATACCTCATATTAATAATCCCAACATTATAATACCTCATATTAATAATCCCAACATTATAATACCTCATATTAATAATCCTCACATTATATAATACCTCATAGTAATAATCCTGACATTATAATCCCAACATTATAATACCTGATATTAACCCTGACATTATAATCCCAACATTATAATATCTCATATTAATAATCCCAACATTATAATACCAACATTATAATACCTCATATTAATAATCCCAACATTATAATACCTGATATTAATAATCCCAACATTTTAATACCTAGAAATAACCGCGTGTCTTCTTTGTCTTCAGCCCCTGCGATCGTCCTCGCGTCATCGAGTCCCTGCGGGGGGTGGAGGTGGTGGACATCGCAGCAGGGGGCGCTCACAGCGCCTGCATCACTGCCAGCGGAGAGCTCTTCACCTGGGGCAAAGGTCGCTACGGACGCCTGGGACACGGAGACAGTGAAGACCAACTCAAACCTAAACTGGTGAGTGAGGTCAGACACTCTGACACTGACACGACTCTGTGACCTCTGACCTCTGTGTGTGTGTGTGTGTGTGCAGGTGGACGCTCTGCAGGGTCACAGGGTCATCGACGTGGCCTGTGGCAGTGGAGACGCTCAGACTCTGTGTCTCAGTGACGATGACATGGTTTGGTCCTGGGGAGACGGGGATTATGGGAAACTGGGTCGAGGAGGCAGCGACGGCTGTAAAATCCCCATGAAGGTAAATAAATGACACTGTGTTTACTGGTTTTTACTGGAGGTCAGTGAACGCATCAGCTTCTTAAACGTGAATATTTTCATGTTTCTGCCATTTTTCAGCTTCTTAAATGTGAATATTTTCACGTTTCTGTCATTTTTCAGCTTCTTAAACGTGAATATTTTCACGTTTCTGTCATTTTTCAGCTTCTTAAATGTGAATATTTTCACGTTTCTGTCATTTTTCAGCTTCTTAAACGTGAATATTTTCACGTTTCTGTCATTTTTCAGCTTCTTAAATGTGAATATTTTCACGTTTCTGTCATTTTTCAGCTTCTTAAATGTGAATATTTTCACGTTTCTGTTATTTTTCAGCTTATTAAACGTGAATATTTTCACGTTTCTGTCATTTTTCAGCTTCTTAAATGTGAATATTTTCACGTTTCTGTCATTTTTCAGCTTCTTAAATGTGAATATTTTCACGTTTCTGTCATTTTTCAGCTTCTTAAACGTGAATATTTTCACGTTTCTGTCATTTTTCAGCTTCTTAAATGTGAATATTTTCACGTTTCTGTCATTTTTCAGCTTCTTAAATGTGAATATTTTCACGTTTCTGTCATTTTTCAGCTTATTAAACGTGAATATTTTCACGTTTCTGTCATTTTTCAGCTTCTTAAATGTGAATATTTTCACGTTTCTGTCATTTTTCAGCTTCTTAAATGTGAATATTTTCACGTTTCTGTCATTTTTCAGCTTCTTAAACGTGAATATTTTCACGTTTCTGTCATTTTTCAGCTTCTTAAATGTGAATATTTTCACGTTTCTGTCATTTTTCAGCTTCTTAAATGTGAATATTTTCACGTTTCTGTCATTTTTCAGCTTCTTAAATGTGAATATTTTCACGTTTCTGTCATTTTTCAGCTTCTTAAACGTGAATATTTTCACGTTTCTGTCATTTTTCAGCTTATTAAACGTGAATATTTTCACGTTTCTGTCATTTTTCAGCTTCTTAAATGTGAATATTTTCTTCTCTGTGTTTTCAGATTGACTCTCTGACTGGTCTGGGTGTGGTCAAAGTGGAGTGTGGCTCTCAGTTTTCTGTGGCTCTCACTAAATCAGGAGCAGTTTACACCTGGTACGTTCACATCAGTGTGTGTCGTCAGACGTGTTAGATCAGTGTGATGCGGTGAAAACACCAGCTGTGTTTGATTGATGCTACAGGGGAAAAGGAGACTATCATCGTCTGGGCCACGGTTCTGACGACCATGTTCGACGGCCCAGACAAGTCCAAGGACTGCAGGGGAAGAAGGTCATCGCCATAGCAACAGGGTCACTGCACTGTGTTTGCTGCACGGAGGATGGTAGGAGTTTTATTGTCATTACAGTGATTATTATGATAGTTCTTACTGAAGTTAACTGAGCTGTGAGCGCCCCCCTGTGGCTGCCAACACTGATGTTAGCCACTCAATAATAGAATCTCTCTGTTAGACGGACTAACAACAGGAAAGTGAAGTTTGTAAACCACTCACTCTCCCACACAAAAGCCCATAGAGAAAATCAGAGCTGCTGGTCCTCTGCTGCCTCGTGTGGTCACTTTGTGTCACTGAGTTAAGTCTAAATTAAATATTTTAAAAGCTGAATTCACTAAAATCAGTCATTGTAAGTTAGTGATGGAGGCAGCAGTGGATCAACAACTCCTGTGAACTCCTGTGTCTCTGTGATGTTAAAATCACTGGTTTACTCTATGGACTTTGGTGTGGGAGAGTGAGTGACTTTGGTGTGGGAGAGTGAGTGACTTTGGTGTGAGAGAGTGAGTGACTTTGGTGTGGAAGAGTGAGTGACTTTGGTGTGGCAGAGTGAGTGACTTTGGTGTGGGAGAGTGAGTGACTTTGGTGTGAGAGAGTGAGGGACTTTGGTGTGGGAGAGTGAGTGACTTTGGTGTGGCAGAGTGAGTGACTTTGGTGTGGGAGAGTGAGTGACTGGTGTGGCAGAGTGAGTAACTTTGGTGTGGCAGAGTGAGTGACTTTGGTGTGGCAGAGTGAGTGACTTTGGTTTGGCAGAGTGAGTGACTTTGGTGTGGGAGAGTGAGTGACTTTGGTGTGAGAGAGTGAGTGACTTTTCAGCTCAGTGACATAAACAAATGGCTGCTGTTGTTGTTGTTTTCTTGGTCACAGGTGAAGTTTACACGTGGGGCGACAACGACGAGGGTCAGCTGGGAGACGGCACCACCAACGCCATCCAGAGGCCGCGGCTGGTCGCTGCGCTGCAGGGTAAAAAGATCAACCGAGTGGCCTGTGGCTCTGCTCACACACTCTCCTGGTCCACCAGTAAACCCACCAACGCTGGGAAGCTGCCTGCTCAGGTACACACTCTACATCACTCTGACACTCTGAGCAGCTGCCAGCAGGGGGCAGTACAGACTCACACTCTGTGTGTTCCAGGTTCCCATGGAGTACAACCACCTACAGGAGATCCCCATCATGTCTCTGAGGAACCGTCTGCTGCTGCTCCATCACATCTCTGAACTCTTCTGTCCCTGCATCCCCATGTTTGACCTGGAGGGGCGCCTCGGTCAGACGGGACACGGACCCTCAGTGGGGTTTGATTCTCTGAGAGGGATTCTGATATCACAGGGGAAGGTGAGGACACACACACACACACACACACACACAAACACATACAGAAACACAAACTAATACAGAAACAAACACATACAGAAACACACATGCAGAAACACACACAGAAACATACACACAGAAAAACATGCACAAACACACACAGAAGCATGCAGAGAAACACACACACACAAACAAACACACACAGAAATAAACACACAGAAACACAAACACATACAGAAACACACAGAAATACACACACAGAAACAAACACACTAACAGACAGAAACACACACACAGAGAAACACAAACACACACAGAAACAAACACACACACAGACACAGTGTTGCTGAATGATGGTCAGTGAAACTTGTTGTTGTTGTTTGTGTGTGAACAGGAAGCAGCGTTCAGGAAGGTGGTTCAGGCCACGATGGTGAGAGACAGACAACATGGACCTGTGGTGGAACTGAACAGGATACAGGTGATTCTTCATCATCATCATCATCATCACATTTATACATGATCTCTATCAGCAGGAGATTTATGTGTTAAAATCACTGGTTTTCCCTATGGGCTTTGGTGTGGGAGAGTGAGTGGTTAACAGACTTCAGTTTACACAAGGAAAAATCTGTCTAACAGTGAAATAAAGACGTGAACATATTCAGTGGCAAAAGTCATGTTTTTTTCACGCAAAAACTCACACACCAAAGTCACTCACTCTCTCACACCAAAGTCACTCACTCTCTCACACCAAAGTCACTCACTCTCCCACACCAAAGTCACTCACTCTCTCACACCAAAGTCACTCACTCTCCTCACACCAGTCACTCACTCTCCCACACCAAAGTCACTCACTCTCCCACACCAAAGTCACTCACTCTCCCACACCAAAGTCGCTCACTCTCTCAAACCAAAGTCACTCACTCTCCCACACCAGTCACTCACTCTCACACCAAAGTCACTCACTCTCCCACACCAAAGTCACTCTCTCCCACACCAAAGTCACTCACTCTCACACACCAAAGTCACTCACTCTCACACACCAAAGTCACTTACTCTCTCACACCAAAGTCACTCACTCACTCTCCCACACCAAAGTCACCCGCTCACTCTCCCACACCAAAATCACTCACTCACGCTCTCACACCAAAGTCACTCACTCACTCTCCCACACCAAAGTCACTCACTCTCCCACACCAAAGTCACTCACTCTCCCACACTAAAGTCACTCACTCTCCCACACCAAAGTCCATAGAGTAAACCAGTGATTTTAACATCACAGCACACAGGAGTTCACAGGAGTTGTTGATCCACTGCTGCCTCCATCACTAACTTACAATGACTGATTTTTGTGAATTCAGCTTTTACAATATTTACTTTAGACTTAACTCAGTGACACAAAGTGACCACACAAGGCAGCAGAGGACCAGCAGCTCCTGTGACCCTGTGAGCTAAAATCACTGGTTTGCTCTATGGACTTTGGTGTTAGAGAGTGAGTGGTTAACTTCAGCTTCCTGTTGTTAAAGTTTAGAGATGACATCATTTCCTCTGGTCCCCCCCGTCAGGTGAAGCGTTCCCGCAGTAAAGGAGGTCTTGCAGGTCCAGATGGAACCAAGTCAGTGTTTGGTCAGATGTGCGCTAAGATGAGTTCGTTCAGTCCTGACAGTCTGCTGCTGCCTCACCGTGTGTGGAAGGTCAAGTTTGTGGGTAAATACGACACAAACACACGTTTGCATAAATGTCCGGATGCATCCATTTCTTGTTTGTTCCCTAAAAGAAGTCCTTAAACGATGCTCACCTGTCCCTCAGGTGAGTCTGTGGACGACTGCGGCGGCGGCTACAGCGAGTCCATCGCAGAGATGTGCGAGGAGCTCCAGAACGCCCTGACGCCGCTGCTCATCGTCACGCCCAACGGCCGCGACGAGTCGGGCGCCAACAGAGACTGTTTCCTGCTCAACCCGGCCGCCAAGTCTGCGCTGCACATGTGCATGTTCCGCTTCCTAGGTATAATCCCGTTAATCTGCCCCGTTTTCTGGCCCTGTTTAATCTGAGATAAAGACAAAGTGGGGAACGTATGCGGGCGGGTTTGTTTTCTCGTTGTTTTTACAGATAAACGTTTGTTGACGGACGACGTTTGTGTTGCGATTAATGTTCTCTGCTCCTTCTCTGCGTCTGCAGGAGTTTTACTGGGAATCGCCATCCGAACAGGAAGTCCTCTGAGTCTCAATCTGGCCGAGCCGGTGTGGAAACAACTGGCCGGGATGAACCTGACCATCGCTGACCTCAGTGAGGTACGTCCACACCTCAGCTAATGTCACTAATGTCGCTAAAGTCGGTAACGGTCTCTAATGTCGTTAACGGTCTCTAATGTCGGTAACGTGGTTAATGTCGCTAATGTTGTTAACGGCGCTAATGTTGGTAACGTCGGTAACGTCGGTAATGTTGTGAACTTCACCAATGTTGTTAACGACGCTAATGTCGTTAACGTAGCTAATGACGGTAACGTCCGTAACGGTCTCTAATGTCGTTAACGGTCTCTAATGTCGGTAACGTCGTTAATGTCGGTAACGCCGCTAATGTTGGTAACGTCGCTAATGTCGGTAACGTCGCTAATGTTGTGAACTTCACCAATGTTGTTAACGTTGCTAATGTCGTTAACGTAGCTAATGACGGTAACGTCGGTAACGGTCTCTAATGTCGTTAACGGTCTCTAATGTCGGTAACGTCGTTAATGTCGCTAATGTTGGTAACGTCGCTAATGTCGGTAACGTCGGTAATGTTGTGAACTTCACCAATGTTGTTAACGTCGCTAATGTCGTTAACGTAGCTAATGACGGTAACGTCGTTAACGGTCTCTAATGTCGTTAACGGTCTCTAATGTCGGTAACGTCGTTAATGTCGCTAATGTTGTTAATGTCGGTAACTTCGCTAATGTTGTGAACTTCACCAATGTTGTTAACGTCGCTAATGTCGGTAACGGTCTCTGATGTCGTTAACGGTCTCTAATGTCGTTAGAGGTCTCTAATGTCGGTAACGTCGTTAATGTCGCTAATGTTGTTAACGTCGCTAATGTCGGTAACGTCGCTAATGTTGGTAACGTCGCTAATATCGTTAACGTCGCTAATGTCGCTAACGTCGCTAACGTCGCTAATGTTGTGAACTTCGCCAATGTTGTTAACGTCGCTAATGTTGGTAACATCGGTAATTTCGCTGACTCTGCTAATTATGCTAATGTCTTTAACGTCGCTAATGTTGCTAATGCCGGGAATGTCGCAAACCTCACGACCGCACTTATGTCGTAAACGTCGCTAACGTTGTTAATGTCATTAATGTCGCTAATGTTGCTAACATCGCTGAAGTCGCTAATGGAGTTAGCCATGTTCCCATAACAATTGACTACAAAATGATTTTCTTTATCCTATAATTCAGATGTGTTTTATATGTATGTTAATAACATTATAAAAACTATGTTTTACCAATTACTAACAACAACAAAAATTGTAATTCTGCAAAAATTCACAAAAATGTAAGATAAAAAAAGATAAATCTTTTTTTTTTCGCTTCATAAATATTGTCAACACAACAAAAGTGTTTCAAAATGTTCAAATCCCTTTTAAAGTTGACTAATAATGAAACTTGTTTAGTTCATAGACAAAGTTACAAAATGTAATTTCTCCTAAAGACACATAAACTTAATTAACAATATGAAAAACACTTTAATGAAGTGGTTCTTAATTGTTTGAGTGTTGAGTGAAGTATTCCTGTTGTTATTAAACCTCAGAAAAACTCAAAAAAAATACTCCCTAATTTGTTCTTTGTGGCAGAAAACGACCACCTTCCCAAAAAGCTGCTATAAAAACATTGTTCATTAATGTGTTTTTCCACTTTAAATTGTCAGGCCTATAAAGCTACTTTGGCCTGAAATATACATATCAAATATAAAAAATATTTTTAGCCTAGCCATTTTAGGCTAATTTAAGAAACTGAGATGACAGTTTGCCAAAAATGAATATACTTTGGAAAACTTGATCTATATTCATTCAACACAGACAAAATGGCTTAACAATTAATAACAGAACAAAAAGGTCCCAAGAACTTCAGAGGGTTAAATGTTGCTCATGTCAGATGTTACATAACGACTCAAACCTCCTGAGCTGCTTCACATTCTTCTACAGATTAACATCATAATCTGTCTGAGCTACAACCTGCACTAAATACTACGTTATGAAACATTACTGCACTATTACACACACACACACTGTACATGTGTGTACTAAGACCACCATGTTCACTGCTGCACCTCACTCACTCTGCCACACCAAAGTCACTCACTCTGCCACACCAAAGTCACTCACTCTGCCACACCAAAGTCACTCACTCTGCCACACCAAAGTCATTCGCTCTCCCACACCAAAGTCACTCGCTCTCTCACACCAAAGTCACTCACTCTCCCACACCAAAGTCACTCGCTCTCCCACACCAAAGTCACTCGCTCTCCCACACCAAAGTCACTCGCTCTCCCACACCAAAGTCACTCACTCTCCCACACCAAAGTCACTCGCTCTCTCACACCAAAGTCACTCGCTCTCTCACACCAAAGTCACTCACTCTCTCACACCAAAGTCACTCACTCTCTCACACCAAAGTCACTCACTCTGCCACACCAAAGTTACTCACTCTGCCACACCAAAGTCACTCGGTCTCCCACACCAAAGTCACTCGGTCTCCCACACCAAAGTCACTCGGTCTCCCACACCAAAGTCACTCGCTCTGCCACACCAAAGTCGCTCACTCTGCCACACCAAAGTCGCTCACTCTGCCACACCAAAGTCGCTCACTCTGCCACACCAAAGTCGCTCACTCTGCCACTCCAAAGTCACTCACTCTCCCACACCAAAGTCACTCACAGTTGTTGATCCACTGCTGCCTCCATCACTAAGTTCAAACATCTCGTTTTAGTGAATTCGCCTTTTAAAATCCTACTTTTCGAATTACTTTATTGGCACAAAGTGACCACACGAGGCAGCAGAGGACCAGCAGCTCCTGTGTCCCTGTGAGCTAAAGTCACTGGTTTAGAGTGAAAAGAGAGGAACGTGGTCATGTGACGTAGAGATGATAGATTTTAAACCTGCAGTTGTTTCCTTTGAGCTTTTGAGCCTCAGCCTTTAGAGGAAGCTGCTGACGTGAGTCCATGTGTGTGTGTGTGTGTGTGTGTGTGTGAAGCACGTTGTGATCATGAGCTCCTGAAACATCTGTCAGAGCAGATTCAGCCTCAAAGGAAACACTCACTCCTTCACAAAGACACTCTTGTTCTGGGCTTTTTAGCCTGTGGTGCTTTAGAAAGGTTAGATGGGAAGTGAATCCAGCACAAGACTTTCCAAGGAGAGCAGGAGCTCACGGGAACACACACACACACACACACACACACACACACACACACACACACACACACACACACACACACACAGCTGATCATTCTAGGAATGATAACAGTTAAAGTTACACACAGTGTTGACCTTGTACTTCCTGTCGTCTTCAGAGCAGATGAATCAAATGAAGGTGATCTTTAACGTTCATTAAAACACATTTGTGTTTTCACGCTGGTCTTTGTTTCCATGAGAGAATGTTGAGTGTGATCAAAGTGATCAGGGATCAGCGGCTAAAGCAAATTAGCATTCATATTTAGCTTCAAACGTCTTCAGTCACAAACAAAAACCCCACGTTTGAACCTGACCATCGCTGACCTCAGTGAGGTACGCCCACACCTCAGCTAATGTCGCTAACATCGTTAATGTCGCTAATGTTGCTAACATTGCTAATGTTACTAACATCGTTAATGTCGCTAACGTCGATAAAGTCACTAATGTTACTAACGTCGCTAATGTTGATGGCGCTAACATCGTTAATGTCGCTAATATCGTTAATGTAGCTAACATCGCTAATGTCTATGAAGTCACTAATGTCTATACAGTAACTAATGTCTATAAAGTCACTAATTTTGCTAACATCACTAATGTCACTAACTCTGCTAATGTTGCTAACATCGTTAATGTCGCTAACGTCGATAAAGTCACGAATGTTGCTAATGTCACTAACGTCACTAATGTTGTTAATGTAGCTAACATCGTTAATGTCACTAATGTTGCTAACATCGCTAATGTCCATGAAGTCACTAATGTCTATAAAGTCACTAATGTTGCTAACATCGTTAATGTCGCTAACATCACTAATGTCTATAAAGTCACTAATGTTACTCACACCACTAATGTCACTAACATTGCTAATGATGCTAACATCGTTAATGTCGCTAAAGTCGCTAATGTTGCTTTCATTGTTAATGTTGCTAACATAGTTAATGTTGCTAAAGTCACTAATGTTGCTAACATTGTTAATTTCTCTAACGTCACTAATGTTGCTATTGTTGATAATGACGCTAACATCGTTAATGTTGCTAACATCGCTAATGTCGCTAACATCACTAAAGTCGCTAATGTTGCTAACATCGCTAACTACATGCATCTCGAGCTCCAACAATGAATCAATTACTAATCAATGACCAAATTAATCGTCAACTATTTTGATCATCGATAATCGTTTTTGAAGCTTTTTTCATTCATTAAAACGAGATTTGCGATCATTTCAGCTTCTTCAATGTGAATATTTTCTTTGTTTCTTTGCTCCATAAAAACAAAGAAATCCTTCAAACTGAATCATTTTGTGTTTGTGGACAAAAACACAGACTTTATAGAACATCGTCGTTTCCAGGTTTTAAACCAACGACAACGTGAACATTGTCTTTCATCAGCAGCAAACGTCTCTGAGATATTTCATCACTCTGATGAAGGTTTACTCCTCAAACCTGCTGTTACCATGACAACAGCAGGGAGACCAGTCATGTTTCCAGAACTGATTTCTTCTTCTTGTTCTTCAGGTGGATAAAGACTTTATTCCTGGTCTCATGTACATCAGAGACAACGAGGCCACAGCAGAAGAGTTTGAGGCCATGACTCTACCGTTCACTGTGCCCAACGCCAGCGGTCAGGACATCCAGCTCAGCTCTAAGTATTCACACATCACACTGGAGAACAGAGCTGAGTACGTCAGGCTGGCCATCAACTACAGGTATGAACACTGTGTGTGTGTGTGTGTGTGTGTGTGTGTGTGTGTGTGTGTGTGTGTGTGTGTGTGTGTGTGCTCCAAAACGTGATCAAACACGTCATTTTTCAGCTTCTTAAATGTGAATATTTTCACGTTTCTGTCATTTTTCAGCTTCTTAAATGTGAATATTTTCACGTTTCTGTCATTTTTCAGCTTCTTAAATGTGAATATTTTCATGTTTCTGTCATTTTTCAGCTTCTTAAATGTGAATATTTTCACGTTTCTGTCATTTTTCAGCTTCTTAAATGTGAATATTTTCATGTTTCTGTCATTTTTCAGCTTCTTAAATGTGAATATTTTCACGTTTCTGTCATTTTTCAGCTTCTTAAATGTGAATATTTTCACGTTTCTGTCATTTTTCAGCTCCTTAAATGTGAATATTTTCACGTTTCTGTCATTTTTCAGCTTCTTAAATGTGAATATTTTCACGTTTCTGTCATTTTTCAGCTTCTTAAATGTGAATATTTTCACGTTTCTGTCATTTTTCAGCTTCTTAAATGTGAATTTTTTCACCATTCTGTCATTTTTCAGCTTCTTAAATGTGAATATTTTCACGTTTCTGTCATTTTTCAGCTCCTTAAATGTGAATATTTTCAAGTTTCTGTCATTTTTCAGCTTCTTAAATGTGAATATTTTCACATTTCTGTCATTTTTCAGCTTCTTAAATGTGAATATTTTCACGTTTCTGTCATTTTTCAGCTTCTTAAATGTGAATATTTTCATGTTTCTGTCATTTTTCAGCTTCTTAAATGTGAATATTTTTATTTTTGTGTGTGTGTGTGTGTGTGTGTCTCAGACTCCATGAGTTTGACGAGCAGGTGTCAGCTGTTCGTGAAGGAATGGCTCGCGTCGTTCCCGTTCCGTTACTATCTCTCTTCACTGGATATGAGCTGGAGACGATGGTGAGCGACGTCACACGTTTACGTTCATGGCCACGCCTCTTTTTCTTCCTCGTTTCTCATTAACTCCGCCCCCTCCCCCTCCCTCAGGTGTGTGGAAGTCCGGACATTCCTCTCCACCTGCTGAAGTCTGTGGCCACGTATAAGGGGGTGGAGCCAACAGCGCCGCTCATCCATTGGTTCTGGGAGGTGATGGAGTCGTTCTCCAACACAGAGAGGTCCTTGTTCCTGAGGTTCGTCTGGGGACGAACTCGTCTGCCTCGCACCATCGCAGACTTCCGTGGGCGGGACTTTGTCGTACAGGTGAGACGTGATTTGAAAATCTGCGGAAAAAACACACTAACATTTACGCTACTGCTTACAAACCTGATGCTAACGCTCGTCATCGATTGCACGTGTAGCTGCGTCGTTTTTACATGATGTAAATGTTGCGACTTTTTTCATAATAAATAAAATTATTCTAATTTTGCACCTTTTCATTCTATGACTTAGCGAAGTTTCCTTTATTTTTTGCTATCATGATTTTCACAATTTTGTGTGATTCCTGTCGGCGTAACTATAATGAAAGATTAGCTTCTCACTGCACTTTTTGCGTCGACGTCGTAAAACTCCCGGCACTAACACTTGGCTTCATCGCGTAGCTAGCATCGCGTGCATGTGGTGTTGGGCGTCAACGTCGTAAAACTCCTGGTGCTAACGCTTAGCTTTATCGCGTAGCTAGCATGGCGTAGCTGGCATTGCGTGCGTGTGGTTTTGGGTTTCAACGTTGTAACAAATAAAAAAATATGTTAATTTTGCACCTTTTCATTCTATGACTTGGCGACCTTTCTTTTCTTGACTTTAATAAAAGATTAGCTTCTAACTGCACTTTTGCGTCGACGTCGTAATAATCCTGGCGCTAACACTTAGCTTCATCTACTTCATCACATAGCCTCCGTCACAATCACGTGCGATTGTAGCGATCACCTATTATTGTCGCGATCACGTGCGACTGTCCCTATCACCTGTAATTGTGATCACGTGCGATTGTCGCTATCACCTGTTATTGTCGCTATCACCTGTTATTGTTGCGATCACCTGCGATTGTCGCGATCACCTGTTATTGTTGCGATCACGTGCGATCACGTGCAATTACCTGCGATTGGTGTGTGATTGTCGCGATCACGTGAGATTGTCGCGGTCACGTGAGATTGTCGCGATCACCTGTAATTGTGATCACGTGCGATTGTCGCTATCACCTGTTATTGTCGCGATCACGTGCGATTGTCGCGATCACGTGCGATTGTCCCTATCACCTGTAATTGTGATCACTTGCGATTGTCGCTATCACCTGTTATTGTCGCTATCACCTGCGATTGTCGCGATCACATGCAATTATATCGACTGTCGCGATCACGTGCGATTGTCACGATCACCTGTTATTGTTGCGATCACGTGCGATTGTCGCGATCACCTGTAATTGTGATCACGTGCGATTGTCGCGATCACATGCAATTATAGCGACTGTCGCGATCACGTGCGATTGTCGCTATCACCTGTTATTGTCGCGATCACGTGCGATTGTCGCGATCACATGCAATTATAGCGACTGTCGCGATCACGTGCGATTGTCGCGATCACCCGTTATTGTTGCGATCACGTGCGATCGCGTGCAATTACCTGCGATTGGTGTGTGATTGTCGCGATCACGTGAGATTGTCGCGGTCACGTGCGATTGTCGCGATCACCTGTAATTGTGATCACGTGCGATTGTCGCTATCACCTGTTATTGTCGCGATCACGTGCGATTGTCGCGATCACGTGCGATTGTCCCTATCACCTGTAATTGTGATCACGTGCGATTGTCGCTATCACCTGTTATTGTCGCTATCACCTGTTATTGTCGCTATCACCTGTTATTGTTGCGATCACGTGCGATCACGTGCAATTACCTGCGATTGGTGTGTGATTGTCGCGATCACGTGAGATTGTTGCGGTCACGTGAGATTGTCGCGGTCACGTGAGATTGTCGCGATCACGTGCGTTTGTCGCGATCGCCTTCGATTGACACGATTGTCGTAACATCATCGTCTTCTTCATCCTCTTCCTCAGGTTCTGGATAAGTACAACCCTCCCGACCACTTCCTGCCGGAGTCGTACACCTGCTTCTTCCTGCTCAAACTGCCCAGGTACTCGTGTAAACAGGTTCTGGAGGAGAAGCTGAAATACGCGATCCACTTCTGTAAATCCATCGACACGGACGACTACGCTCGCATCGCGCTGTCGGGGGAACCGGCCGCCGACGACAGCAGCGAGGACTCGGACAACGAGGACGCCGACTCCTTCGCCTCCGACTCCACCCAGGACTACCTGACGGGTCACTGAGCGTGAATTCTGCTCCGGCCGCGTTCACGCCACGCGCTAAGCTAATGTTCACGCCACGCGCTAAGCTAATGCTGAGTTACTCATTCACTCGCTCTTGAGCCCCGCCCTCCTGTTCTTCACATGAACTCTTGATGAACACATGAATAGCAACATTTCATTTCATTTTGTCGTCAACCATTTCCGATAAAACCTCTTGATGTTTTTCACGTCGTAAACGGTGTTAGCCTTTTCCGATTTTCACAAACTTCGTTGACGGACGTTGTCAGGTGATCACGCGTGATTACATGTGAACTTGTATCATATGTAAAAATGTAGCTTTGAGTAAAACAGGGTAACACTAGCGACCCCGCAACAAAAAAAAACACGCTAATATTTATTGCTATTGCTTACAAACCCGATGCTAACGCTCGTCATGATTTCACGTGTAGCTGCGTCGTTCGCGTCGCTTATTAGAGCTTTTAATTTATGTGTAAAATAATCGCAGAGACGACGTGTACAGAAATGAAAAAAAAGTGCTGACTCGTTGGTTTGAACAGAAGCGTGCTGCCCTCTGGTGGTGACATAAAAAACTCTAGAAATGTTGCGACTTTTTTTCATAACAAATAAAATCATGCTAATTTTGCACCTTTTCATTCTATGATTAAGCGAACTTTCTTTTCTGTTTTGCTAACGCGATTTTCACATATTTGCGCGATTCCCGTCACACGGCGCGACTCAAATGACAGATTAGCTTCTAGCCGCACACTTTTGCTTCAACGTCGTACAATTCCCCCGGCGCTAACACTTTAGCTTCATCGCATAGCTAGCGTGGCGTGCGTGTGGCGTGAACGCAGCGTTGGACGCAAACGTCTGTGCGGGAAAAAAAAGTGCAATGAGCTTCGGACGAAGCTTCGTCATAAGCTAAAGATCGGAAACAAACAAACGTGCGTTTGCTCCGTTCACTGCAGTTTGTTTTCTATCGGCTGTGATCACGCGCGATTGTCGCGATCACGCGCGATTGTCGCGATAGTCGTGTTCCAGTTGTGGATTTCTGCCTCCAGTGGTTAGTTTGTATATAGACGTCGATGTCGTAGAATAATCCGTGTTCACGTAAATAATAACGCCGTCATCGTCACCTTTTTGTTTCCGTGTTTCTTTATTTAAAAAAAACAAACAAACAAACAAACAAACGAAGAATAAAATGCGATTTTTATGCTCAGTGTTTTTTATGTTTTTGTCGCGAAACTCGTTGAAGGATCGTTTTTCGCCACGTTCACACGT
Source organism: Microchirus variegatus (assembly GCF_963457635.1). Lineage (NCBI taxonomy): Eukaryota > Metazoa > Chordata > Actinopteri > Pleuronectiformes > Soleidae > Microchirus > Microchirus variegatus. The sequence goes on from NC_139805.1 coordinate 38,254,311, forward strand.
TCACTTCAGTGTAAATAACACCGTCTCGTGTCGCGTGTTCACGTGTCGCGTGTTCACGTGTCGCGTGTTCACGCCGCTCATTCCTGCAAATGAGTTTTTTCTGTTAATAAACAAAACAGAGACAGAAACACACACCTCTGTGTTTTTACTGTGTGTGTGTGTGTGTGTGAGAGTGCGTGCGTGGTTTCATAAATGTTGAATTTCGTCTAAATTAAACTGAACAATTTAAAGAAAGAAACACTTAAATCTCACTTCATGGGATTAAGACCTGGGATTAAATCCTTTTCCCACGAGGTCACAGATTAATTCATCTAGATTTTTTTTTTTTTTTTTTTTTTTTTTTTTTAAATATTTGTTTCAAAGTTTGTGTCTAAGGACGACAAAACACTGCATCTATCCCATAATTTCCTCTGAGCTGTTTCTATGGAAACTCACTGATGTAAATGTGGAAAACAGGAAAAAACTAAAGTAGGGAAAAAAAAGTCAAAATAAAGAGACGAATAAATCTACACGTTATTAATATGAAGAGATGATTATAAAGATGATTTTATGGTGAAATGTATCGTGTGTATAAATAAAAACAGCATCAGTCATTATTGAAATCTAAATAATTCAAATCTCAAATTAAACATTTAAACTTCACAGATTATATCAAACACTTATTTCATCTTCAGAATAATCTAATAATAATAAAAAGTTTAATCTGTCACCAGTTGAACAGACACAGGCTTCAGCAGCCACTTTATTATCGATGTACCTAATAAAGTGGTCAATCTGTCAGATTAAATCACTGCTTCACCTTTACTGTAACAACCAGTCACATGGAGCAACACACACACACACACATTCCTCATGGTGTGTGTGTAAATGCTACCACGTGTGTGTTACAGTGTGTGTGTTTCAAAGACACGTGAAGAACAAAAAGGAGTGAATTTGGATTAAAATATTCTACATTCTTTGTGGAATTAATGTCTGTGTGTGTGTGTGTGTGTGTGTGTGTGCGTGCGTGTGTGTGTGTGTGTGCGTGCGTGTGTGTGGAGTCGTGATTGAGTACAGTCACACACTGAAGAATCAACCTGCTCCATCACACACACACACGTGCAGTCTTTGATCTTTACGTCACATGATCAAGTCTTTATCGCACTGTTAAACTGAAGTTTGTAAACCACTCACTCTCACACCAAAGTCACTCACTCTCACACACCAAAGTCACTCACTCTGCCACACCAAAGTCACTCACTCTCCCACACCAAAGTCACTCACTCTCCCACACCAAAGTCACTCACTCTCCCACACCAAAGTCACTCACTCTCCCACACCAAAGTCACTCACTCTCCCACACCAAAGTCACTCACTCTCTCACACCAAAGTCACTCACTCTCCCACACCAAAGTCACTCACTCTCACACACCAAAGTCACTCACTCTCTCACACCAAAGTCACTCACTCTCCCACACCAAAGTCACTCACTCTCTCACACCAAAGTCACTCACTCTCTCACACCAAAGTCACTCACTCTCTCACACCAAAGTCACTCACTCTCTCACACCAAAGTCACTCACTCTCTCACACCAAAGTCACTCACTCTCACACACCAAAGTCACTCACTCTCTCACACCAAAGTCACTCACTCTCTCACACCAAAGTCACTCACTCTCTCACACCAAAGTCACTCACTCTCTCACACCAAAGTCACTCACTCTCCCACACCAAAGTCACTCACTCTCCCACACCAAAGTCACTCACTCTCCCACACCAAAGTCACTCACTCTCCCACACCAAAGTCACTCACTCTCTCACACCAAAGTCACTCACTCTCCCACACCAAAGTCACTCACTCTCACACACCAAAGTCACTCACTCTCTCACACCAAAGTCACTCACTCTCCCACACCAAAGTCACTCACTCTCTCACACCAAAGTCACTCACTCTCTCACACCAAAGTCACTCACTCTCTCACACCAAAGTCACTCACTCTCTCACACCAAAGTCACTCACTCTCACACACCAAAGTCACTCACTCTCTCACACCAAAGTCACTCACTCTCCCACACCAAAGTCACTCACTCTCTCACACCAAAGTCACTCACTCTCCCACACCAAAGTCACTCACTCTCTCACACCAAAGTCACTCACTCTCTCACACCAAAGTCACTCACTCTCTCACATCAAAGTCACACTCTCACACACCAAAGTCCATAGAGAAAACCAGTGATTTTAGCTCACAGGGACACAGGAGCTGCTGGTCCTCTGCTGCCTCGTGTGGTCACTTTGTGTCACTGAGTTAAGTCTAAAGTAAATATTTTAAAAGCCGAATTTGACAAAATAAGTCATTGTAAGTTAGTTAAAATCACTGGTTTGCTCTATGGACTTTGGTGTGGGAGAGTGAGTGACTTTGGTGTGGGAGAGTGAGTGACTTTACAAACTTCCTCTGGAATCAAACCGCCCATCATCATCTTGAGCCCTGGTGAAGTGGGTGTGGCCTCCGTTGATCCTGCTCACGGTCAGTTGGTTTTGTGTTTGTGTGTGTGTGTGTGTGTGTGTGTGTGTGTGCGTGCGTGTGTGTGTGTGTGCGCGTGGTACACGTGTGTGTGTGTGTGTGTGTGTGTGCGTGCGTGCGTGCATGCGTGCGTGCGTGCGTGCGTGCGGTACACGTGTGTGTGTGCTGAGCTGCAGAGGTCACATGACCTCAGTCTACACAGATGAATGAGGTCAACGTCAGAGAAATCAGCTGATTCTCACCAGGTTCACACTTCAACACACACACACACACACACAAATACAGTAGAATCAGAGTTGTACTAAAGTCAGTTTTTATTCATTATTAATAAAATGTCTTTAAATCTTTATTCATAAATAAAAAATCACAGTTTATCACATTGTTTACATTAACAGATGTTTGTATATTTATGAAATATAATCAATAAACATGGATAATATTATATATTAAATATAAACTTAAATATAAATGAGCTGATTTTAAACTTAACGAGAATCAGCAGCAGAGACTGAGGGGGAGCATTCACCCTCTCACCTTCACACATTCACCCTCTCACCTTCACACATTCACCCTCTCACCTTCACACATTCACCCTGTCACATTCACCCTCTCACTTTCACACATTCACCCTCTCACCTTCACACATTCACCCTGTCACCTTCACACATTCACCCTGTCACATTCACCCTCTCACTTTCACACATTCACCCTCTCACCTTCACACATTCACCCTGTCACATTCACCCTCTCACTTTCACACATTCACCTTCACACATTCATCCTGTCACATTCACCCTGTCACTTTCACACATTCACCCTCTCACTTTCACACATTCACCCTGTCACTTTCACACATTCACCCTGTCACTTTCACACATTCACCCTCTCACTTTCTCACATTCACCCTCTCACTTTCACACATTCACCCTGTCACTTTCACACATTCACTCTGTCACATTCACCCTCTCACTTTCACACATTCATCCTCTCACTTTTACACATTCACACTCTCACTAACACACATTCACCCTCTCACCTTCACACATTCACCCTCTCACTTTCACACATTCACCCTCTCACCTTCACACATTCACCCTGTCACTTTCACACATTCACCCTCTCACTTTCTCACATTCACCCTCTCACTTTCACACATTCACCCTGTCACTTTCACACATTCACCCTGTCACTTTCACACATTCACCCTCTCACTTTCTCACATTCACCCTCTCACTTTCACACATTCACCCTGTCACTTTCACACATTCACCCTCTCACCTTCACACATTCACCCTGTCACTTTCACACATTCACCCTCTCACTTTCTCACATTCACCCTGTCACTTTCACACATTCACCCTGTCACTTTCACACATTAACCCTGTCACCTTCACACATTAACCCTGTCACTTTCACACATTCACCCTGTCACTTTCACACATTCACCCTCTCACCTTCACACATTCACCCTCTCACTTTCACACATTCACTCTGTCACATTCACCCTCTCACTTTCACACATTCATCCTCTCACTTTTACACATTCACCCTCTCACTTACACACATTCACCCTCTCACTTACACACATTCACCCTCTCACTTTCACACATTCACCCTCTCACTTTCACACATTCACCCTCTCACCTTCACACATTCACCCTCTCACTTTCACACTTTCACCCTCTCACCTTCACACATTCACCCTCTCACTTTCACACATTCATCCTCTCACTTTCACACATTCACCCTCTCACTTTCACACATTCACCCTGTCACTCTCACACATTCACCCTGTCACTTTCACACATTCACCCTGTCACTTTCACACATTCACCCTCTCACTTTCACACATTCACCCTCTCACCTTCACACATTCACCCTCTCATGTGACTTTGATTCTCAGCAGATGAAAGACAAACCTGACGAGGGTGAATCATTCATTCATGTCAGTGAAGCCTCAGGCTCTCGTTCATCCTGTCATCTCCTTCTTTCCGCTTCATATGACGTGTGCGTGTGTGTGTGTGTGTGTGTGAGTCTGAGACACACACACACACACACATGATGAGAACATGAGACCAGTGTGAGGTCAGAGCCTCTGGACGTCTTCTTACACACAGACAGACAGACACACACACACACACACACACACACACACACACACACACACACACCCCCACACACACACACACACACACACACACACACACACACACACACACACACACACACACACACACACACACACTCACACACACACCAGGTGACACTCACTGTCTTTTTTTTTCTTGTCGTTCTAATTTGAAATAGAATCAAATGATGATGATGATGATGATGACGTCTGCAGACAGGGGGCGCTGCAGTGTGAGAGTAAAGGTTATTAATAGTGTGTGTGTGTGTGACCTCTGACCTCTGACTGACACTGACTTTGACCCTGATCTAAATCCTCAGAGATGATCTGTGACCTCTGCAGGTCTGAGGTGTTCAAGGTCAAAGGTCACAGAGAGAGAGAGAGAGAGAGAGAGAGAGAGAGAGGCCTCCACTCTGTGAGAACGTCAACTTATATCAGTGACACACTGTGTGTGTGTGTGTGTGAGAGAGTGTGCGTGAGAGTGTGTGAGAGAGAGTGTGTGTGTGTGTGAGAGTGTGTGTGTGTGTGAGAGAGAGTGTGTGTGTGTGTATGTGTGTGTGTGAGAGAGAGAGGGTGTGTGTGTTTGTGTGAGAGAGAGAGAGTGTGTGTGAGAGAGAGAGAGAGAGAGAGTGTGTGTGTTCCTAAGTTTGCTATAACACTTATACTCAATTTGTCAAAAAAAAATAATCTAATTTTGGACGACAGTATGATGACGTTTTTGTCAAATTTTGAGTCAATTTCTTTTTTTTCAAAGTTTGGACGAGAGTATAGTGTGACGTCTTTTTCAAAATTCCGGGTCAAATTTTTTTTTCACATTTTGGACGACATAGTATAGTATGAAGTTTTTGTCAAATTTTGGAACAAAGTTTTTTTGTCAAAGAATTTTTTCAAATTTTGGACGACAGTATAATATGATGTTTTCATCAAATTTTGGGTCACATTTTTTTCAAATTTTTGGTCAAATTTCTTTTTCAAATTTTGGGTCAATTTTTTTTTCAAATTTTGGGTCACATTTCTTTTCAATTTTTTTTCACATTTTGGACGACATGACAATTTTGTCAAATTGTGGACCAACATTTTTTTGTCATTTTTTTTTTCCAAATGGGTCAAAATTTATTTTCTAATTTGGGTCAATTTTTTTTTCAAATTTTGGGTCACATTTTTTTTTCTTAAATTTCGGGTCAATTTTTTTTTTCACATTTTGGACGACATAGTATAGTATGACGTTTTTCTCAAATTTTGGACCAAATATTTTTGGCAAAGAATTTTTAAAGTTTTGCACAACATAGTATAATATGTCGTTTTTGTCAAATTTTGGGTAAATTTTTTTCACATTTTGGGTAAAAAAAAAATCTAATTTTGGGTAAAAAAAAAATTCTAATTTTGGGTAATTTTTCTTTTTCTCAAATTATGGGTAAAAAATTGTTTTCAAATTTTTGGTAAAAAAATTTTTTTTAAATTTGGGTCAATTTTTTTCACATTTTGGGTCAAAAAATTTTTTTTCACATTTTAGGTCAAATTTTTTTCACATTTTGGACGACATAGTATATTATGACGTTTTTGTCAAATTTTGGACCAAAAATTACAACAAAGCTTTTTTTGCTCTGGGGCTCCACCTGCAGGCATTTTATGGTACTGCAACCAGTAGTTCTATATAGATGTCATTCATGAAGTAGATATTTGTAATTGTGTTGATTTATAAAGTGGAAAATGCTCGTGTGTGTGTGTGTGTGTGTGTGTGTGTAAAAGTGAAACATTGTTCTTTTGTATAAAGTTTATGTTTGAATTTGAGAAGCAGAAAAATTGATTCTCCACATTTGTTCTGCTTCACTGTCTGTGTGTGTGTGTGTGTGTGTGTGACAGAGTGTGGGAGTCAGTGTTGAGGTCAGCTCAGCTTTAGTCAAAGGTCAAAGGTCAGAGGGAATCACAGTCTAATGATGTAAAGACTGAGATGATTCACTTCATATTAACTCTGGTTTTATTCATGTTTGAAGAAGAGGAGGAGGAGGAGGAGGAAGAGGAGGAGGAGGAGGAGGAAGAGGAGGAGGAGGAGGTGACAGAGTGAGTTTAGTTACGAGGCTGAAATCATGTTTTCACACTCTTTAGTCACATGTGTCGTCACAGTCGTAAAAGTGTTTTGTGTTGAGCTGAACCTGCTCCTCCTCTTCCTCCTCCTCTTCCTCCTCCTCCTCCTCCTCTTCCTCCTCCTCCTCCTCCTCTTCTTCCTCCTCCTCCTCCTCCTCAGTCTCTGTGCTCACCATCATCTCCCTCCTTCTTCCAGGGAAGCACAGGAGAGGAGAAGCTCCTTCATCATCATCATCATCGTCTCAGTGATTCACTCGTTCACAGGGATTTTATCTTCATCATCTTCATCTTCATCATCATCATCAGAAAAACCTGAGTGAGTTTTCTGTGTGTGTGTGTGTGTGTGTGTGTGTGTGTGTGTGTGTGTGTGTGTGTGTGTAATGACAGAGTAAACAGTGAGTGTGTGTGGTGACAGGGTAATTACAGGGAATTGGACGAGGTTGTTAACGCGAGGCAGATCTTAGTGAGTGAGTGAGTGAGTGAGTGAGTGAGTGAGTGAGTGTGAAACACTGATTTCACTCTGATTTCACCGTCTGAACTAAAGTCTCTTAAGAACGTGTTCATGTCTTTATCTTCACTGTTAAACAGACTTTTCCTTGTGTAAACTGAAGTTTGTAAACCACTCACTCTGCCACACCAAAGTCACAATGAGTGATTTTAGTGAATTCGGCTTTTAAAACATTTAATTTAGACTTAACTCAGTGACACAAAGTGACCACACGAGGCAGCAGAGGACCAGCAGCTCCTGTGTCCCTGTGAGCTAAAATCACTGGTTTTCTCTATGGACTTTGGTGTGGGAGAGTGAGCGACTTTGGTGTGGCAGAGTGAGTGACTTTGGTGTGAGAGAGTGAGTGACTTTGGTGTGAGAGAGTAAGGGACTTTGGTGTGGGAGAGTGAGGGACTTTGGTGTGAGAGAGTGAGTGACTTTGGTGTGTGAGAAAGTGAGTGACTTTGGTGTGGGAGAGTGAGTGACTTTGGTGTGGGAGAGTGAGTGACTTTGGTGTGAGAGAGTGAGGGACTTTGGTGTGAGAGAGTGAGTGACTTTGGTGTGGAAGAGTGATTGACTTTGGTGTGTGAGAAAGTTAGTGACTTTGGTGTGGGAGAGTGAGTGACTTTGGTGTGACAGAGTGAGTGACTTTGGTGTGGGAGAGTGAGTGACTGGTGTGGCAGAATGAGTGACTTTGGTGTGAGAGAGTGAGTGACTTTGGTGTGGAAGAGTGAGTGACTGGTGTGGCAGAATGAGTGACTTTGGTGTGAGAGAGTGAGGGACTTTGGTGTGAGAGAGTGAGTGACTTTGGTGTGGAAGAGTGATTGACTTTGGTGTGTGAGAAAGTGAGTGACTTTGGTGTGGAAGAGTGAGTGACTTTGGTGTGGCAGAATGAGTGACTTTGGTGTGAGAGAGTGAGTGACTTTGGTGTGGAAGAGTGAGTGACTTTGGTGTGGCAGAATGAGTGACTTTGGTGTGAGAGAGTGAGTGGTTTACAAACTTCAGTTTCTTGGTTTATTTACTTATTAATAATAATAAATAATATCAGTATGTACAAGAATGTACTTGCTACTTTTTTTTCTTTCTTTTTTTTTACCATATTGTAATTTATTTTTATTCTATTTCTTACTCTATCTTACATTTTACTTCTTTTTACTTATATTAGAGCGTATTTTTACCTTATAGTATTTTATTTTATTAGAGTCTTACTTATATTTAGAGTGTGATTTGTTTACCTTATTGTACTTTATTTTTTACCCTATATTTACTCTTATCTTCACGTTGTCTTTTCTTCTTAATTATTATGCTCTTGCACATTTCTGCATCTCTTGTCGCCTTAATTGAGCTGTTGTTAATGTGTGTTTGCCCCTGGGGAGGAATAAAGTTATTCAATTCAATTCAATGTGTGTGTGTGTGTGTGTGTGTGTGTGTGTGTGTGCGTGTGTGCGTGTGTGTGTGTGTGCGTGTGCGTGTGTGCGTGTGTGCGTGTGTGTGTGTGTGAGTGTGTCACATGAACGTGACTCCTGTTGTTCTTCATGTGAACAACAATAATAACCTCCTGCTGCTTCAGTGTGAAGCTGATTGAAAGGAAACAGAGGTGATGATGCTCAGCTGCTCTGTCCTCTCTCATCTGTCCTCTGTCCTCTGTCCTCTGTCCTCTGCCTGAGGATATGAATGTCAGTGATGTCAAAGACGTTTGTGTCTCTCGGCGTTTTTCTTCTCCTTGACGTCACTGAAACGATGTTTCTGGGAAAAAGAAAGTCTTAATCTGGATTATTAATCCATGTGAAGTGTTGTCTCTGTCCTCGTCTCCTTCATCTGTCCTCGTCTCCTTCATCTGTCCTTGTCTCTTACAGTTGTCCTTCATCTGTCCTCGTCTCTCTTGCAGTTGTCCTTCATCTGTCCTCGTCTCCTTCATCTGTCCTCGTCTCCTTCATCTGTCCTTGTCTCTTACAGTTGTCCTTCATCTGTCCTCGTCTCCTTCATCTGTCCTCGTCTCCTGCAGTTGTCCTTCATCTGTCCTCGTCTCCTTCATCTGTCCTCGTCTCCTGCAGTTGTCCTTCATCTGTCCTCCTCTCCTTCATCTGTCCTCGTCTCTTGCAGTTGTCCTTCATCTGTCCTCGTCTCTTGCAGTTGTCCTTCATCTGTCCTCGTCTCCTTCATCTGTCCTCGTCTCCTGCAGTTGTCCTTCATCTGTCCTCGTCTCCTTCATCTGTCCTCGTCTCCTGCAGTTGTCCTTCATCTGTCCTCGTCTCCTTCATCTGTCCTCGTCTCCTGCAGTTGTCCTTCATCTGTCCTCGTCTCCTTCATCTGTCCTCGTCTCCTGCAGTTGTCCTTCATCTGTCCTCGTCTCTCTTGCAGTTGTCCTTCATCTGTCCTCGTCTCTTGCAGTTGTCCTTCATCTGTCCTCGTCTCTTGCAGTTGTCCTTCATCATGTACCTGGAGAACCAGAGTCAGATGGAGATGTCTCAGACGTCGGCCGTCGGTCACCAGGGAAACTTTGGAGAGCTGCGTCTGCTGCAGGGAATCTCTGAGAGGCTGGAGACACAGAAGCATGTGGGACACTCTGTGGGACACTCTGTGGGACACTCTGTGGGACACTCTGTGGGACACTCTGTGGGACACTCTGTGGGACACTCTGTGGGACACTCTGTGGGACAGTGTGTCCTCCACACCGACACCTTTGTCCCTGTGAGACAGGAGGACGGGTACGTAACCAAGTCTTTGTCTCAGTGTGAGACTGTGTTTGTAGAGCAGTCACTCTGCCACACCAAAGTCCAGAGAGTAGAGGTCTGTCACGTGACGTCTGTCATGTAAAGTCTGTCACGTGACGTGACGTGGACACGTGAGTCTCTGTCTCTCGTGTCGCGGTTCACAGATTAACTCAGATTGTCTTGTGTAAACGTGCAGAATCTCTCTAATCTGTCAGAGAATGTATGTGATCATATGTGCACGCACACACACACACACGCGCGCGCACACACACACACACACACACACACGCACACACACACACAGTCTCTGCTAATCCCAAACCTGTGGTTGTGACGTCATTGGGATTAAAGTGTGGAGTTTTTTTTACAGTCAGTCAGCTGATGTGGTTCTTTACTAAACTGTAGGACAGTATTATTATTATTTATTATAATCATATATAATAATAATATATTATTATTATTCTAATATATATAATCTGTGTGATAATCAGATTTCAGATTAAAACCACAGATATTCTTCTTTCTGCACAGTTTGATAAACATCAGGTCATTTGTTCATCAAACTAAAGTTCTGAACAAAAACCTTTACAGAAAACAAGAGAGAGAGAGAGTGTGTCCAGCTCTCCTGATGGCGCCCCCTGCAGGAGCCTCAGAGTTGTTGTTTAACACATTATTTTTTTTCACTGAATCTTTTCACAGACACAACTTCAGTGTGGTGAATTTTCTCAAAAGGAAAACAAACTCTGCTAATCTGACTGAGAGGTCACCACTGATCAGATTATCTCAGGACGACAGGTGAGTCGTTTACATCATTAACATCATCATTTACATCATCATTTACATCATTATTTACATCATTATTTACATCACTATTTTAATCATTGTTTACATCATTATTTAAATCATCATTTACATCATTTACATCATTATTTACATCACTATTTTAATCATTATTTACATCATTATTTAAATCATCATTTACATCATTATATTTTCATCATTTTTTACATAATCATTTACATCATTATTTACGTCATTATTTACATCACTATTTTAATCATTGTTTACATCATTATTTAAATCATCATTTACATCATTTACATCATTATTTACATCATCATTTACATCACTATTTTAATCATTATTTACATCATTATTTAAATCATCATTTACATCATTATATTTTCATCATTTTTTACATAATCATTTACATCATTATTTACGTCATTATTTACATCATTATTTACATCATTTACATCGTTATTTACACCATTTGCATCATTATTTACATCATTTACATCATTATTTACATCATTTGCATCATTATTTACATCGTTTACATAATTTAATTCATTATTTACGTCATTATTTACATCATCATTTACGTCATTATTTACATCATTACTTACATCATTTACATTGTTATTTACACCATTTGCATCATTATTTACAAAATTTAATTCATTATTTACGTCATTATTTACATCATTATTTACATAATTTAATTCATTATTTACATCATTATTTACATCGTTTACATAATTTCATTCATTATTTACGTCATTATTTAAATCATTTACATCATCATTTACATCATCATTTACGTCATTATTTACATCATTATTTACGTCATTATATTTTCATCATTTTTTACATAATCATTTACATCATTATTTACATCATATACATCATTATTTACATCATTTGCATTAGTATTTACATCGTTTACATCATTTAATTATTTACGTCATTATTTACATCATTATTTACGTCATTATTTACTTCATTTACATCATTATTTACATCATTTGCATCATTATTTACATCGTTTACATCATCATCCTTTCCGTCATTATTTCCGTCATTATTTACATCATCATTTACGTCATTATTTACATCATCATTTTCGTCATCATTAACGTCATTATTTACCGCTGATGGGATTATCTCAGAACTACCGGTGAGTCATATACATCATCATTTACATCATTATTATGTGAAATAAATCATCTTTTCATTAAATTAACTCATTCATAATAAATAAACCTCCTTTGCGTTCATACGCAAAGGAGCATGAAAATATTATTTTCATGTTCAAAAAGTGATAAATTCACTTTTTGTCACCTCCTACGATTAAGCTAGTTAGCGTTAGCGGCGACGGCTAAACGTAGCTTCGCCTGTTAGCATGTTTTAGCTAGAGCAACAATAATCGTATGTTATTGTAAATGAAGATGAGACACAAAAAAACACACATTTGTTAAACCTCACTGATATTTAACTGAATGAGCGACACGTTAGCTAAACACTGAGGTTAGCTTGGTAGTGTCGAACGGCTAAGAGCTAAGAAGCTAGCTGGCTACGTCGCTAACGGGCAGAAAAACAGACGTAAGAGCGAATATGATGTTTTTAAAGTGTTTTTTCTTGATTCCACTGAAATTCTGACGTCATATTAATGAAAGGTTATTAAAAGTTCTTAAAGTTTCTTAGAGGTTCTTAAAGGTTATTTAAGGTTCTTAAAGATTCTTAAAGGTTCTTAAAGATTCTTAAAGGTTCTTAAAGATTCTTAAAGGTTCTTAGATGTTCTTAAAGGTTCTTAGAGGTTATTAAAGTTTCTTAGAGGTTCTTAGAGATTCTTAGAGGTTCTTAAAGGTTCTTACAGGTTCTTAGAAGTTCCTAAAGGTTCTTAGAGGTTCTTAAAGGTTATTAAAAGTTCTTAAAGTTTCTTAGAGGTTCTTAGAGATTCTTAAAGTTTCTTAGAGATTCTTAAAGTTTCTTAAAGGTTCTTAGAGGTTATTAAAGGTTCTTAGAGGTTCTTGAAGGTTCTGTGTGTCCATGTCCTGATGACTGACTTGTCTCCTCGTCCTCCAGTATCACCTACATGACGGTCCATGACGCTGAAGAACCCTGGGACGTCCACAGTTCTCTGGACGTGGACAGACGGTTCCGTCTGGGCAGTGAGGTCACCAGTCTGTCACTGTCCCGCTGCAGCTCCTCGGACAAGAACGTCCCTCTGGAGAACCTCAACCTCAGCTCCAGACTCACCACCAGTCTGAGGTGAGATTACACAGATTATACACTAGAATAATCTGACAATAAGACACACACGCACACACACACACACACACACACACACACACACACACACACGAGAAAGTTATTTCCCAGAAATGATGTTTATTTTCTTTAAGTCAAGTTTAAAGTTTTGTTTTTCAGATCTTGCTTCAAAGTCTCTAAAATCACCTTCATCTTCACTGTGGTCGTTCTGTGCAGTGTAAGTCACACCATCATCATCATCATCATCATCATCATCATAATAACACACAGTTGCTCCATAATCTCTGTTACAAAGTGTCTGATGAGATTATTAACTGTGTTAATGTCTAATCTAATAATGTGTGTTGTGTGTGTGCAGTTGTTCTTCAGCATGTATCCAGACAGAGATAATCCTCACACCATGTTTGCTGTTTCCTCCTCTGACTCTTACTGTATCCTTTTTTAATACTGATGAAGATGAATGACCGTGGACTTTGGTGTGGGAGAGTGAGTGAGTGAGTGAGTGAGTGAGTGAGTGAGTGAGTGAGACGTAGATATTGTGAGGTCAAAGGTCACGAGCCTTGACGATGACCACAGCGATGAACCTGACAGACTTCAGGGACAACGCTCTGCTGAAGCTGCAGGTGGGCGGGCCTTTC
>NC_139805.1:38277917-38317917 GCF_963457635.1 Microchirus variegatus
CTGTGTTCCTCCTCCTGTGTTTCTCCTCCTGTGCTCCTCCTCCTCAGATATAGGAGAATAACATCAGTCATAGAAACATCACAAACTGTTGGTTTATCTACATACACATGACAGTGGAGGAGAGTTATTCATGGTGTCTCCTCCTCTCTCCTCCTCTCTCCTCCTCTCCTCCTCTCCTCCTCTCTCCTCCTCTCCTCTCCTCTCTCCTCCTCTCTCCTCCTCTCTCCTCCTCTCCTCCTCTCCTCCTCTCTCCTCCTCTCCTCTCCTCTCTCCTCCTCTCTCCTCCTCTCCTCCTCTCTCCTCCTCTCCTCTCCTCTCTCCTCCTCTCCCCTCCTCTCTCCTCCTCTCTCCTCCTCTCCTCCTCTCCTCCTCTCCTGCTCCTCCTCAGGCAGTGCCAGAGGATCAGCGTTTGGCCATAGCTATTATCCTGGTGATGTGGGTCTCAGCTCTGGCTTCATCTCTTATTGACAACATTCCCTTCACTGCAACAATGGTGAGAACATTCAGTCACTCACTCTGACACACCAAAGTCACTCACTCACTCTGCCACACCAAAGTCATTCTCCCACACCAAAGTCACTCACTCTGAAACACCAAAGTCACTCACTCACTCACTCTGCCACACCAAAGTCATTCTCCCACACCAAAGTCACTCACTCTGCCACACCAAAGTCACTCACTCTCCCACACCAAAGTCACTCACTCTCTCACATCAAAGTCACTCACTCTCCCACACCAAAGTCCCTCACTCTCACACACCAAAGTCACTCACTCTCCCACACCAAAGTCACTCACTCACTCTCTCACACCAAAGTCACTCACTCTCTCACACCAAAGTCACTCACTCTCCCACACCAAAGTCACTCACTCTCCCACACCAAAGTCACTCACTCTCCCACACCAAAGTCACTCACTCTCCCACACCAAAGTCACTCACTCTGACACACCAATTTCACTCACTCTGACACACCAATTTCACTCACTCTGACACACCAAAGTCACTCACTCTGACACACCAAAGTCACTCACTCTCCCACACCAAAGTCACTCACTCTCCCACACCAAAGTCACTCACTCTCCCACACCAAAGTCACTCACTCTCTCACACCAAAGTCACTCACTCTCCCACACCAAAGTCACTCACTCTGTCACACCAAAGTCACTCACTCTCTCACACCAAAGTCACTCACTCTCCCACACCAAAGTCACTCACTCTCCCACACCAAAGTCACTCACTCTCTCACACCAAAGTCACTCACTCTCCCACACCAAAGTCACTCACTCTGTCACACCAAAGTCACTCACTCTCTCACACCAAAGTCACTCACTCTGCCACACCAAAGTCACTCACTCTCTCACAAAGTCACTCACTCTCTCACACCAAAGTCACTCACTCTCCCACACCAAAGTCACTCACTCTCCCACACCAAAGTCACTCACTCTCTCACACCAAAGTCACTCACTCTCCCACACCAAAGTCACTCACTCTCTCACACCAAAGTCAGTGAATTCAGCTTTTAAAATATTTACTTTAGACTTAAATCAGTGACACAAAGTGACCACACGAGGCAGCAGAGGACCAGCAGCTCCTGTGTCCCTGTAAGCTAAAATCACTGGTTTACTCTGTGGACTTTGGTGTGAGAGAGTGAGTGGTTTACAAACTTCACTTTCCTGTTCCTGTTTATTTATATATATCCCATATATATATATATATATTATATATATATTATATTTCCATCATCATTAATGTCATTATTTACAATAATTTCTTACAGATTCCAGTTCTCATTAATTTGAGTCAAGATGTCGACGTGAACCTTCCTGTGAAACCTCTGATCTTTGCTTTGGCTATGGGAGCCTGTTTGGGAGGTGAGTGTGTGTGTGAGTGTGTGTGTGTGTGAGTGTGTGAGTGTGTGTGAGTGTGTGAGTGTGTGTGTGTGTGTGTGTGTGTGTGTCTGTATGTGTGTGTGTGAGTGTGTGTGTGTGTGTGTGTGTGTGTGTGTGTGTGTCTGTATGTGTGTGAGTGAGTGTGTCTGTGTGTGTGTTATTCTGGGTTAAAGACACACACTCCCCTCAGAGTTCCCTTCACTGTATCATCTGCTCCAGGTGAGACCACAGCTGTGTCCTTTACTGAGACACACACACACACACACACACACACACACACACACACACACACACACACACACACACACACACAGACAGAAGATGGAGAAACATCATTATTATTATTATTGGTATTATTAATAATAATGTTAATACATCAGGGCGTTACAGCACACAGCCACCAGCAGGGGGCAGTAGTGCGTCTGCGACTGTGTTGACGCTCAGAGCACACACACCATCTTGACGTGGAATTACACCTCCAGGTGGCGATAAAATGAAAAGTGTCCTCTGAGCGTCTCTTTGATGTCCTCTGACGTCCACGACAAATGAAAAGTGACGGATGTAGCGTTAGCCACCTAGCATCTTCAGAAGACACGGCAGAATAATAACAACAAAGTAACAACGTCTGTGTGTGTGTGTGTGTGTGTGTGTGTGTGTGTGTGTGTGTGTGTGTGTGTGTCCAGGTAACGGCACGTTGATCGGAGCGTCTGCTAACGTGGTTTGTGCAGGAATCGCTGAACAACATGGATACGGTTTCTCCTTCATGGAGTTTTTCAGGTGAGTGGAGAATTCTGGTCGTCAGGGTAACATCATAGTGTCGTCATGGTTACGCCATGGTGTCGTCATGGTGACGTCATGGTGACGTCATGGTGACGTCATGGTGACGTCATGGTGTTGTCATGGTTACATCATAGTGTCGTCATGGTTACATCATAGTGTCGTCATGGTTACGCCATGGTGTCGTCATGGTGACGTCATGGTGACATCATGGCGTCGTCATGGTTACATCATAGTGTCGTCATGGTTACGCCATGGTGTCGTCATGGTTACGCCATGGTGACGTCATGGTGACGTCATGGTGTCGTCATGGTTACATCATGGCGTCGTCATGGTTACATCATAGTGTCGTCATGGTTACGCCATGGTGTCGTCATGGTTACGCCATGGTGTCGTCATGGTGACGTCATGGTGACGTCATGGTGTTGTCATGGTTACATCATGGCGTCGTCATGGTTACATCATAGCGTCGTCATGGTTACGGCATGGTGTCGTCATGGTGTCGTCATGGTGACGTCATGGTGACGTCATGGTGACGCCATGGTGTCGTCATGGTGACGTCATGGTGACGTCATGGTGACGCCATGGTGTCGTCATGGTTACATCATGGCGTCGTCACGGCGTCATCATGGTGTCGCCCTAGTGTCGTCATGGTTACATCATGGCGTCACCATGGTTACATCATGGTTACATCATGGCTTCACCATGGTTACATCATGGCGTCGTCATGGTGATGTCATGGTTACATCATAGTGTCGTCATGGTGTCGTCATGGTTACATCATAGTGTCGTCATAGTTACATCATAGTGTCGTCATGGTTACATCATGGCATCACCATGGTTACATCATGGCATCACCATGGTTACATCATGGCATCGTCATGGTTACATCATGGCATCGTCATGGTGACGTCATGGTTACATCATGGCGTCGTCATGGTGATGTCATGGTTACATCATAGTGTCGTCATAGTGTCGTCATGGTTACATCATAGTGTCGTAATGGTTACATCATGGTTACATCATAGTGTCGTCATGGTTACATCATGGTGTCGTCATGTTTACATCATAGTGTCGTCATGGTTACATCATGGTTACATCATGGCGTCACCATGGTGACATCATAGTGTCGTCATGGTTACATCATAGTGTCGTCATGTTTACATCATAGTGTCGTCATGGTTACATCATAGTGTCGTCATGGTTACATCATAGTGTCGTCATGGTGCTGTCATGGTTACATCATAGTGTCGTCATGGTTACATCATAGTGTCGTCATGGTGCTGTCATGGTTACATCATAGTGTCGTCATGTTTACATCATAGTGTCGTCATGGTTACATCATGGCGTCACCATGGTTACATCATAGTGTCGTCATGGTTACATCATGGCGTCACCATGGTTACATCATAGTGTCATCATGTTTACATCATAGTGTCGTCATGGTTACATCATGGCGTCACCATGGTTACATCATAGTGTCGTCATGGTTACATCATGGCGTCGTCATGGCGTCGTCATGGTTACATCATAGTGTCTTCATGGTTACATCATAGTGTCTTCATGGTGACGTCATGGTTACATCATGGTGTCGTCATGGTGTCGCCATAGTGTTGTCATGGTTACATCATGGTGTCGCCATAGTGTCGTCATGGTTACATCATAGTGTCGTCATGGTTACATCATAGTGTCTTCATGGTGACGTCATGGTTACATCATGGTGTCGTCATGGTGTCGCCATAGTGTCGTCATGGTTACATCATAGTGTCGTCATGGTTACATCACGGCGTAGTCACCATCCTTCCATAAGTGTGATCATCTTCTTGTCTCTCAGCTGTTTTTGTCAATGTAACAGTGTAATTGTGTGTGAGGTCAAAGGTCACAGCTGCTCTCTCAGACTCAGCTGAGGTGAAGTGTGTTTGTGTCTGTGTCAGGTGATTATATCCAGGACCTGGGTCACATGGCTGCTCCTCTGACCCCGCCTCTGACCCCGCCTCTGACCCCGCCCATCACACTGAGACAGTATAAATAAAGTCCAGAGTGTGTCGATGAAATCTGTTTTTATCTTCAGATCATTTTCAGACGAAAAGCTTCAGTCTCATCCAATTAAATCAGGGCAGAGATCAAAGTGCATGATGGGAGTTTATTTATTTATTTTTTGCTTAGATAAGGTTGACCTTGTTTCCTGTGTGTGATGATGTCACACACACACACACACACACACATCAGAACTAACAGGAAATGTTTATAAAATAGTGCAAATACGTCAAAGTGGTGTAAAATGGCTCAGTAGCGCCCCCCAGAGGAAACCTGGTAGGACAAACTTTGGTAATGAGCCTGAGACGAACAAAAAATGTCTGTTGGTACCATGACCTCAAAGCAACAGGAAGTGGGCCATTTTAAACAAACGCGATAATCGTACCAGCGTTAAAAAAAAGACACATAAAGATGAAAGGGGGCGTGGCCATGGCACGAAACAGGAAGTGCCCTTTAACTTTGACCGATCTGCTCAAAAGTTCACAGGTGAATAGTGAGTGAGGACACAGCGCCGCCTGCTGGCAGCTCTCCTGATAGCGTTGTGTTGACATGTTGTGTGTTTGTGTTTGTGCTCTCAGGTTAGGATTCCCCATGATGATCATGACGTGTATGATCGGCATGTGTTACCTGCTCGCCACACACATCGGCCTGGGCTGGAACATGTGATCACGCCAAAGTGTGTGTGTGTGTGTGT
Source organism: Microchirus variegatus (assembly GCF_963457635.1). Taxonomy (NCBI): domain Eukaryota; kingdom Metazoa; phylum Chordata; class Actinopteri; order Pleuronectiformes; family Soleidae; genus Microchirus; species Microchirus variegatus. Next base: position 38,283,313 of record NC_139805.1, read on the forward strand.
GTGTGTCAGAGGTCAACCTAACCCTAACCCTGGGCTGGAACATGTGATCACGCCAAAGTGTGTGTCTGTGTGTGTGTGAGTCTGTGTGTGTGTGTGTGAGTCTGTGTGTGTTTGTGAGGGTGTGTGAGTGTGTGTGAGTCTGTGTGTGTGTGTGTGTGTGAGTCTGTGTGTGTGTGTGTGCGAGTCTGTGTGTGTGTGTGTGAGGTCAGTCTAAGCCTAACTTAGACTAACAGTTGGGCTTAACTAAGCCTAACCTCACCCTCTTTCAAAGGTGGGCGTGTCTAACACCTGGAGGCGTGGTCCACCCTTATCTGACCTGACGTAACTCCGCCCACTTTAACAAACATATCATGATTAAAAATGAAGGCCAAGACTCTGTTTAGTGTGTGTGTGTGCGTGCGTGTGTGCGTGCGTGCGTGCGTGCGTGCGTGTGTGTGTGTGTGTGTGTGTGGTCACATGACTGCCAAAGCACTATTTAAAGCGTTGTAACCATGTAAAGTAAGAGGAGGTGCAGATGTGACTGTATCACTGCACCTGGTGCTCCTGCCTCTCTCTATAACAACTATATCTTTATACTATTATATTATTATATTATTATAAAGTCTATTTATTAAGTGTTTATTCACTGTTTGTCACAAATAAATCAAAGTCATCACCAGTGAAAGGGATTTTATAACCGTTTGTATTTGTGTCACAAACTTCTGACTGAGTGAGAAAAATGGAAGATTATTTAAATCAGAGAACATCATCGGGACTGAGCTGTGAGCGCCCCCTGCTGGAGATATGTGTATCTTTGTGTATATTTGATTGTTCTGTGTATATTTGATTGTACTGTGTATATTTGATTGTACTGTGTATATTTGATTGTACTGTGTACAGACGATGATCTGATGTAACCTTTGTTGATTAAGATAAAAATAACGTCAAGTTTAACAAATGTTTCGTGTCTGAATGTCGACACTTTCAGACCAAGAGGAGCAGGAATAAAGTTTGTGATGTTTCTGAATTCTGATGTTTGTTTTTGAACATAATGGAATTATGAAGGTGAATATAAATAAACTTCAGATTTTACTCATTTTAGTTCATAAATAAAACATCAGAGAAAAATATTAAATGTATATGTATGTGTCGATCCCTGCTGTGTCCACCAGTGCGTGGCGGCGCTGCAGGCAAATGACTGGACTGACGTAACGTCATGACGTAGTGCGCTGCTGCGGCTGCTCTTCACTGAGCAAGCGAGTGGGCGCCATCTTTGAAAGAAGTGAAAAGTCGTAAATTAAGAATTACGAATTAAATCGTGTTTTTATTTCAGTTTTTTCTCCATAAAGTTTAAATATAAACTATTATTTCTGTTCAGATGATGTGGATTAAGTTAAATGAAGAAAAAAACAGCCATGGACAACGATTATTTCAACAACTACGACTGTGATTAACCTGCTGATTAACAGCGTCTCCACCTGCGGCAGCACTGGACCCGGACCCGGACCCGGACCCGGACCCGGACCCGGACCCGGACCCGGACCCAGACCAGGACCAGGACCCGGACAATGAGGTAAGTGTAACAGCATGAATTGACATGAGTCATTAGTAAAACTCTAAATGTGAGTCTGAACCCTGAGACGTTAGCACGGTTAGCAAAAACACGGTTAGCAAAACACAGTTAGCTAAACAGAGGCTCCAAATATAATATTTTTTGTTTAAATGTTGTTTTTTTTGTAATGAAATATATTCACAGTGATGTTTATCTGCCTGATATTTTCAATGTGATTTGATTTGTGGTTTAATTTTTAGTCATTCTTCAGTTGTTTGTGTGTGTGTGTGTGTTGTGCAGGGCTACAATTAAGAATTATTATTTTCTGAAATCTGAATTTGAATAATTATCAACTCGTTATTTGGGTCATAAAATGTAGAAAAATATTGATGAGTGTTTGTCAAACCTGGAAACTAAAACATGACTGAGTTTGAATGATTTCTTTGTTTTTATGGAGCAAATAAACCAGAAAATATTCACATTTAAGAAGCTGATAAATCACACATTGGTTTGAATTGATGAAAAACAACAACACATTTATTGATTACCAAAATAGACACTTCATTTAATGTCATAGTAGCAGTAGTGTCGTGTGTGTGTGTGTGTGTGTCACAGCTGTAGCAGAAAAACATCCTCAGCTTCTTTTATTGGTCAAAGTTCCAGTTGTTTTCATCGTGACTTCACTTTATTTCTTCATGAACTCAAAGCTCAGATAAGAAATCAAATTAACTCTGTGTGTGTGTATGTGTGTGTGTGTGTGTGTGTGTGTGTGTGTTATCCATCTCACACACATCTGTAGACAAACAGCCACAGAGAGCCTGTCATACATTGTTACCATAGACATGCAAATGATCCATTATTATTATAATAATAATGATCAGAGTAAGTTCAGTGTGGAGGAGAAGAGTTTAATCTGTTCATTAATAATCAAACGTGTTGATCAGTGACAGCAGCTCAGGTTTAAACATGACACTCACTCTCCCACACCAAAGCACATAGAGAAAACCAGTGATTTTAGCTCACAGGGACACAGGAGCTGCTGGTCCTCTGCTGCCTCGTGTGGTCACTTGTATGTAAGTTAGTGATGGAGGCAGCAGTGGATCAACAACTCCTGTGAACTCCTGTGTGCTGCGATGTTAAAATCATTGGTTTACTCTATGGACTTTGGTGTGGGAGAGTGAGTGACTTTGGTGTGGGAGAGTGAGTGACTTTGGTGTGGCAGAGTGAGTGACTTTGGTGTGGCAGAGTGAGTGACTTTGGTGTGGGAGAGTGAGTGACTTTGGTGTGGCAGAGAGACTGACTTTGGTGTGGGAGAGTGAGTGACTTTGGTGTGGGAGAGTGAGTGACTTTGGTGTGCGAGAGTGAGTGACTTTGGTGTGGCAGAGTGAGTGACTTTGGTGTGGGAGAGTGAGTGACTTTGGTGTGGGAGAGTGAGTGACTTTGGTGTGAGAGAGTGAGTGACTTTGGTGTGGGAGAGTGAGTGACTTTGGTGTGGGAGAGTGAGTGGTTTACAGACTCATCATTTGCTTCTGTTTTCCATCATTTATTCATGTCTGTGCTCCTGTCACTCATCGCTCTCCTTTAGGTTGAAAAACTTTATTAGATTTCACAGACGAACAATTAGATTTGAAAACAGAACGCTGTCCATTTGTTTTGATTTATGTGAAAAGAACAGAAAGAAACGACCTGAAGCTCTGTGTCCTCGTAATCTGGTTTGAGTCGAGCTCAGGTTTACAGACTTAGAGGACGCCGTCTTCTCTGTGGACACTGTCCTCACTGTGGACGCCGTCTTCTCTGTGGACGCCGTCGTCTTCTCTGTGGACGCTGTCGTCCTCTCTGTGGACGCCGTCTTCTCTGTGGACGCCGCCGTCTTCTCTGTGGACGCTGTCGTCTTCTCTGTGGACGCTGTCTTCTTCTCTGTGGACGCCGTCTTCTCTGTGGACGCCGCCGTCTTCTCTGTGGACGCTGTCGTCCTCTCTGTGGACGCCGTCTTCTCTGTGGACGCCGCCGTCTTCTCTGTGGACGCTGTCGTCCTCTCTGTGGACGCCGTCTTCTCTGTGGACGCCGCCGTCTTCTCTGTGGACGCTGTCGTCTTCTCTGTGCACGTTGTCTTCTTCTCTGTGGACGTTGTCTTCTCTGTGGACGTTGTCTCTATGGATGACCATCATAAATGGTCATTTGACATCGACACACATTGTGGATTATTGTGACTTTGATAAGATTTGGATGAATTGTTCAGCTTTGGACACTGAGCGTCTTGTGGACTCTTGGACGTCTGCTGGTCCATGTGTGGAGCTCTGATGTTCTCCATGAACCTAAACAGGTTTTTAAATCTGAAGGTTAGATTTGTGGTTTCACTCGCTGGTTTGATCGTATTGGGATGGGGGCGGAGCCTGTCTGAAACTACATTTTTAATAAGACACGTCAAATAAATGAGTAAAAGACGAAAAACAATCGTCATTGCTGAGATATATAAAAGAAGCACGAGCATTAACGTACATTTATGAAAAACACTTTATTGAATATAAAACAAACAGCATCATGGACTCACTGTCAACACTGGAGCGACTTTATCAAAATAACTGCACTTAACTGGATAATAACAACAAGTCAACACAACTAAGTCAACACAACAACATGTTCAGCCACTGAACAGATAATAAAAGTCACATGATCACCTCTTAAAACTAAAGTTTGTAAACCACTCACTCTCCCACACCAAAGTCCACAGAGAAAATCAGTGATTTTAGCTCACAGGGACACAGGAGCTGCTGGTCCTCTGCTGCCTCGTGTGGTCACTTTGTGTCACTGATTTAAGTCTAAAGTAAATATTTTAAAAGCTGAATTCACTGATGTGAGAGAGTGAGTGAATTTGATGTGGGAGAGTGAGTGACTTTGGTGTGGCAGAGTGAGTGAGTGAGTGACTTTGGTGTGGGAGAGTGAGTGACTTTGGTGTGGGAGAGTGAGTGACTTTGGTGTGTGAGAGTGAGTGAGTGAGTTTGGTGTGGGAGAGTGAGTGACTTTGGTGTGGGAGAGTGAGTGACTTTGGTTTGGGAGAGTGAGTGGTTTACAAACTTCAGTTTAACACTGAGATAATGACAGCTAATAAAATTCTACCATATCTACGTCACATGATCACCTCTTTATCTCTTTATCTCAGTGTTAAACTCAAGTTTGTAAACCACTCACTCTCCCACACCAAAGTCCACAGAGAAAACCAGTGATGTTCAGGAGTTGTTGATCCTCTGCGGCCTCCATCACAACGTTCAAATGTCTTATTTTGTCTCTTCAGTGTTTGAAATCCTTTGTTCAGATTGACCTCAGTGACACAAAGTGACCACAGGAGGCAGCAGAGGACCAGCAGCTCCTGTGTGGACTTTGGTGTGGCAGAGTGAGTGACTTGTGGTGAGCTGAAAATGCGTCAGCGGGGTTAAAAAAACAACAATCTGGTTTTAAACTTTTCGATTTGACCTTTGAACTCTTGACTTATTGTGTATTTGTTTGCGCACTATTGCCTGATGATACTGAGACATTAGCAGTGGTCGTTGTAACAGTCAAAGCAGGAAGTTATAAACGTGTCACACGCCCCCTGGTGGTCTGGTGGTGCGCTTACACCTGAGTGTTAGTGACTGTGATAATGTTGCACCACACACACATATTATGGACATGTTATTATTATTATTGCATCGTGACACAACATCTCTACGAGAATAACAACTGATGTTCCCAAAACCACCTGCAGGGGTTAGGGGCGGAGCCTGAGGGGCAGGATTAATCGGTGTCGTACCGACGGCTGCTCTCGCTCACAGACGAGAAGATATGAACATGTCGTGTCACTAATTCATGATTTTATTGCAATTATTATGAGTTTGAAATCCTTTCAGTGTCAAAACACTGAAACAACTTGATCTTACATTATGGTCATAAACGTTGCAGATTTTTCAATGAAAATCAAGAATTCTTAATGAATGATTATGATTGGAAAGACACAGCTCCCCCTTGAGGCACTGTAAAATAAATCACTAGGACTGTGTGATGTGAAATATTTTCGTCTTTCACTATTATCCTAGTAATAGAAATCAACTTATTGCAATTTTGTGTTTGATAAAATCATAATAAAAGTGTTGTTGTCGCTCAGATCAGCTCATAGAAATGATGAGTTATTATTATTATTATGGATTTATTGATCAATATCCACAAATATACTGTATGTAGCCTAAAGTTATTTTCAGCAAAAACAATGATAGAAAAGGTTGGACTGACCCTGGACGGGCTACACAAAGGCAGTTCAACGGCTGCTAAAGCTAAAGGCTAAACTCTGGGGAATGACGATTGGTGGTACACTGGTACATATTAAAACTACAAATATATATACGTCGTATAAACGTGAAATGTTGGTCGTCTTCAGCGCGAGAGCGAACGTAAATAGCCACTTCCTGGTTAAAGATGTAGTTGTAAACTTGTGCATTTAATGCTAACCTTGTCTCGTCTGAAGAGGTTTTAAACACAAATACATAAAGATGTTTGCTATAATCAAGTTTGACGTCGTAAACTATCATCACTTTCCTTCAAACAGCCATTAAAGTACAGTACGGCAGTTTTAAACTGAACAACAACAACTGTCTACAAGAAACGTCAACTTTAAAACGAGCTAGAGCTGAAACGATTAATCGATCAATCGATTATTAATCGATTACTAAGTTAATTGCCAACTATTTTGATAATCGATTAATCGGTTTGAATCTTTTTTCATGATTAAAACAAGATTTCTGATTGTTTTATCTTCTTAAATGTGAATATTTTCTTGGTTTCGTTGCTCCACATAAACAAAGAAATCATTAAAACTGAATCATTTTGGTTTGTGGACAAAACGAGACGTTCAAGAACATCGTCATTTCCAGCTTTGACAAACGCTGATCAACGTTTTTTAAACATTTTCTGACATTTTATGAACCAAACGATTCATCGATTAATCGAGAAAATAATCGACAGAGTAATCGATTACGAAAATAATCGTTAGTTGCAGCTCTAAAAACAACGTTTGAAGTTCAGCCACGGATTACAACAAAATAAAAATGAATGTTTGTTTATGGAACATGAGGCAGTTTTACGATGGATCTAGAGCTGCAACTAACGATTATTTTCGTGATTAATCGATGAATCGGTTGGTCCATAAAATGTTAAAAAACGTTGATCAGTGTTCGTCAAACCTGGAAATGACGATGTTCTTGAACGTCTTTGTTTTGTCCACAAACCAAAAATGATTCAGTTTTAATGATTTCTTTGTTTATGTGGAGCAAAGAAACCAAGAAAACGTTCACATTTAAGAAGCTGAAACAATCAGAAATCTTGTTTTAATCATGAAAAAAAGCTTCAAACCGATTATCGATTATCAAAATAGTTGCCGATTAATATAGTAATCGATGAATAATCAATTCATCGATTAATCCTTTCACCTCTAGATGGATGGCCGACTCCAGATGGGAATGAGTCTTTACTCCAAGTTTAAGTATGGAGTATGAGATTGGCCGGAGAATCAGAGCAGTGGGGACGATTTCACCTATGGTCATGAGTCGGACCAGGATCGTGGTACAAGGGTCCAGAAACCCCAGAAGCTCGGCCGTCTGGAAGGGACTCTGAGTAGAGTTGAGGTGGTTCTGGTGTAGAGATGATATCTCCTCGCTGGTAGCAGCTGGACATTACAGTCAGAGATCGGAGTTGGACAATGTGGCCGGGGAAAGTGAAGACCTGGGCTCTGTGCTCGGGCCTGATCTCGGGTATGCTGTTGACGATGGATGGATTCCGTTTTAGTTGTTGGACCCATTAGCATGTTAGCTAGGTCAGCTTAGCTTTAAAATGAAGCACTGCAGAGACACGGCGTCACACCAGTGCATCGAGTTGCAAACTTAGGGATCATGGAGACGTTTGTGACACTGGTAAAGTGAACATCTGAGGCACAATGACAGACCTGGGGTTAGCTTTGAGGCACGGAAAGATCGTGGAGCGTCAACATCGTCTTTATAAAAGCACTGCAGCAACTGTAGCTCCTCCTCCGGCTCCTCCTCCAGTTAAGAACTTCTCTCACTATTGGTAAATCAAATGCAGATTATTTGCGCTAAGCGGTTGTTAAGTTTCCTGACAGAGAGGTGGTCGGTGTCGATCATGGCACACAGGTGTGTTTGTCTCCAGGTAAACTGGTGTTACCTTTTGTTGTTGGACGTTCAGTTCTCCTGAAGGACTGTGCTGTTCTGTTGTGGTGCTAAAGGTAGAGATAACCCACCCAGTAGACCACGTTGAAGAGCAAGAAGGACGTGGGAAAAAAGACCCGCGAGTACGTGTCCAGCTCCAGCAGATCTACGTGGACGCGTCCCTTCCTCCACGCTCCGTCTTTACACTCGTGGAAGCAGCAGAAGAAGCTCTGGCAGTCTTTTCCGTCCAGACACTCGCAGACGCGCGTGTCTTCAAACTCCTGCCAGTAGGTGGAGTTGTTGAGAGCGATGACGGTGTGCGGGGGTCCGACGTCCGGGAACGAGTAGTTCTGAGAGGAGACACGAGGTCAACGTCAACACTGACAAACACAGTTATGTTTAGATTATTTAGAAAGCCCAATCATCTTCAGACGTGAGGTGTTTAAAGTCAAGTCGGGCTGAACCATTATTTATGGATCAGTTAATCGTCAACTGATTTGATAAATCCATGAGTCGGTTTGAGTGTTTTTAAAGCAGCTTCTTAAATGTGAATGTTTTCTAGGTTTCTGGGGGATGGGGCGAGGATGTTGGACTAGTTAGTAATTGCTGAAAATATGTACATGCGGCACTTGACTCAAGCTGTTGGTGGCGCTGTTGTTGGTTAGCATGGGCATTTCTAGGACAAGTTCTGTTCAAATATATATCAAATATTAACATTTCCTAAACTCTAGCTAGTTAAGCTAACGGGAGGTGCTAATGAGATGCATTCAGAGACCCTGGTAAATTTCATCACTTCTACAAACACACACATGAAGTCCACTGACTTAAATGCTTGCTGCTGCAGCTGCTGCCACCTTGTGGTAAGAGATGGTTGTCGATATAGATGGACCACAAATTAGGTTGTTGAAAGATTAGTTCTTATAGATGCAATCTTTTTTTTTTTTTTTTTTTTTTTTTTTTTGTTGCTTACGTCAGCTTTAATGGCTCATTCTGGTCAACACATTTCAGAGTCGTTATTTTTAGAATTTGCATATGCAGCTTTTCTTTTTTTGATCAAGGTATTTTTATTTAGTTTTACAAGTTATAGCTTACAATTTAACATAAGTTCAACAGAACACACAGGAAGAAAAAACAAACAAATCGTAAAACCCATCGCCCAATCACCCACAAATACCAGACATACAAAGTACACAGTGTGAAATACATAGTTCAATATACAGAACTCATATAGCCAGATAACAAAAAACAAACAAACAGTAACTATAACAAAAAAGAGATACAATAATAAAGATGACTGAGGACAACAACAGAGGATTACAGTACTATATTGTCTGCTTCCATATCTTCAATAAACATTAAGAAAGGCTGCCATATGTTATAAAATTTTCTAGTAGACCCCCTGATTGTGTATCTGATCTTCTCCAACTTGATATGGGACATGATTTCCCGGACCCAATGACTGTATGTTGGAGGTGCTGGATCTTTCCATTTCAATAATATCAGTCTCCTAGCTAGGAGAGAGCAGAAAGCCACCATAATTCTTTCCCACGTCTCTAGATGGGAGTCTATCCGAGTTACACCAAAAAGTGCAATAAATGGAGACGGTGCCAGCCTTTTCGCAAAGATCTTAGAAAAGGTCTCAAAGATGCGCTGCCAGAAAGTGCCAAGCTTTGGACATGTCCAAAACATGTGTAGGAGAGTGGCTGGATCTCGCCCGCATCTATCACAAGTGGGGTCTATATCAGCATTGATCTTAGAGAGTTTTACTTTAGACCAGTGCAGACGATGTACAATTTTAAACTGAATGACAGCATGTCTAAGACAGATGGAAGATGAAAAAATTCCCTGTATTATTTTGTGCCAAATGTCGTCTGTGATTTGCTCATTTAAGTCTGTCTCCCATTTATTTTTGAGGAGGTCCAAAGGCATCAAGTTATGAGAATATAGTATTTCGTATATTGTGCTAATAGTTCGTTTTTTGACTAGTTTACAATCATAGATGCAATCTTTGATTAAAAACAAATTAGTATCTAACCCTTGGTTGTTAGCGCTAGCGTTAGCTCTAGCATTAGCTCTAGCAGCCACAGTCACGCGAGTAATTTGAGTTAAAAATAATTGGTGTAAATTCACCGTTAGACTTTGCTTGAGGACGAAATGACGACACAATAAGACTCACTGGTCTCTTGGGTTTCCTGCAGCCGAGTCTTCTGGTGCTGTTGGAGTAGTAATTTAGCGTAGCGTACTCCATCAGAGCGGCAAAGACAAACAGGAAGCAGACGGTGACAAACAGGTCCATGGCAGTGACGTAGGAGACCCTGGGTAACGATGTTCTGGCCACTGTGCTGAGTGTCGTCATGGTCAACACTGTGGTGATACCTGAGGGTCAACAGGAAGGACAAAATATATTAGTGTATATATAAATATATATATATATATGTATATATATATATTTATCAGCCCACAGCATCATTCCTTCCCTCTCTCCATCCTCCATAGGAAAAAAAACTTAAAACCAAAACATCTGCGTCTGTTACTCTGAGGTTACCGTGGTAACGAGGAAACCTGAGCCCCATCTATTTCAAATGGACATCTTAGATTTCTTGCTCTTACTGTAGTTGAAGGTTTTAAGTTTCGTCGATTTTTGTAAATAAATGTCTGAACTCTTTTTTTTTTTTTTTTTTTTTTTACATTTTCAGAAATGTGAACAGTTGGAGACTCTGGTGTGGTACGGTCCACGGTACCTAAAGCGGTTCTGGCAGGTGTGGCGTCTTTTTTGATCCAGAAGGAAACCCAGGAGAGGACGACGGTGAGGATGCAGGGGATGTAAGTCTGGATGGTGAAGTAACCCATTCTCCTGCTCAGGTCAAAGAAAACGGTCATCACCACGTAGTCACCTGAGACACACACACACACACACACACACACACACACACACACACACACACCTGAGTTAAAGGGATAGCTCGGAAAAACAGATTTTAGCCACTTAGCAAAAGACTTAAAGTTAAAGTTAAAGTTTGTCTTCTTCTTGAAAACAAAAAGTATCTCAGAATGACTTGAAATTTACCATCATAATAGTCGACATCGCCCTGAACAAGGATCTGTTGCAAAAAATATTTGCAAAGCTCTTAAGGAATAATTTTAAAGAATTTTTGAATTTCAGGAAATGATCCATTTGCCCTGATGCACTTTGACAGTGAGCTGACTTTCTTCTCAAAAAAACATGAGGCACATTTGCGTTGTGTCTAATGAGGTTGCATTGTGTTTGTATTCAGGGTATCCGCGGGTTCTTAAAAAGTCTTAAATCCAATAATTTGAATTTAAGGCCTTAAAATGTCTTAAATTCTCCTAAAATCTCATGAAAGGTCTTAAATACAATTTTGAAAGGTCTTAAAAATCTATTGACGTTACTTTAATTTATAAATATATATTATATATAATATATTTTTCCAGTATGGGTTTGAAATGGGTCTTAAATTGTATTCATTATGGTCTTTAAAAAGTCTTAAAAAGTCTTAAATTTAACTTGTTGAAACCTGCAGAGACCCTGGTATTATGTTAGCCTTTTACGTTCCTTATCATACATTACCATCACTGGAAAATCTTCTTTGTGTGTGTGTGTGTGTGTGTGTGTGGGTGTGTGTGTGTGTGTGTGTCTGTGTCTGTGTCACCTGACGTGGTCTTGATCACGTCGGTCGTGTTTCTCAGACCCATGAAATCAAACTGGTAAAGACGCCACGACTTCTGGTCGGCCGCCTCCACAGAGTTCTTCCTCCACTTGTAAATCATCTCGTCTCGTGGGTAACCGTCTGCAGTGACACACAGTGTGTGTGTGTGTGTGTGTGTGTGCGTGTTAGTCGACCTCCACCATCCATCATGTCATGTGTCACACACACACACACACACCTCAGCATTGGCTTTCAATGAGGTCAAACATGAAGGTGAATGAAATGTCTCTGATCTGTCGTCTTTCATAACAAAGATGGTTTAAAGGAGTCTTTACTCACAGCTGGAGAAGACGAGCGGACACGAGTGCTCGTCCATGGGGAAGTTGTGCAGCTGCAGCTGACATTCTGCGTTTATGGTCAGCCTGTGAACAGAAGCCCGACTTACACAGTGATGTTTCCTTCAAACGTGTACATTTGTAAATACGACATGGGACGTTGAAGTCGTGGTAAAGTCGCGAGAGGCAGCAGATTCATGGACACAGTGTGATTTTTACCAACATCTCTGACGTGATGTTTTACCTCAAGGTGTAAAGTATTTTGCCGTCGTTCCATATTCGCAGCAGCTGGTTGGGCACCGTGATCCAGTGAGAGTCGGCGTTCTTGGAGTTCCTGAAGATGGTGTCTGGGATCCAGATGAGTCCGACCATGTTACTGTTCAGAGTCAGGATCTTCATGGTGCTGTTGTATCTGAGGCGGCTGTCGGTCCACGTCTGTGCAAAGATGATGTCGATCTGGTATTCCTAAAATAATCACAATAATAACAACAATAACATAGGGTTAGCATAATATGTAAGGACTAATGAGCTGTTATAGCTTCATATCCACAGTCAGACTGACTGCCATATAGTGAGCTGATCTTTATATTCACCATCAGACTGACTGCCATATAGTGAGCTGATCTTTATATCCACCATCAGACTGACTGCCATATAGTGAGCTGATCTTTATATCCACCATCAGACTGACTGCCATATAGTGAGCTGATCTTTATATTCACTAACACACTGACTGCCATATAGTGACCTGTTCTTTATATTCGCTGTCAGACAGACTGCTATATAGTGAGCCGTTCTCCATATCCACCAACACACTGACTGCCATATAGTGAGCCATTCTCCATATCCACCAACACACTGACTGCCATATAGTGAGCCGTTCTCCATATCCACCAACACACTGACTGCCATATAGTGAGCCGTTCTCCATATCCACCAACACACTGACTGCCATATAGTGAGCCGTTCTCCATATCCACCAACACACTGACTGCCATATAGTGAGCTGATCTTTATATTCACCATCAGACTGACTGCCATATAGTGAGCTGATCTTTATATTCACCATCAGACTGACTGCCATATAGTGAGCTGATCTTTATATCTGCCATCAGACTGACTGCCATATAGTGAGCTGATCTTTATATCTGCCATCAGACTGACTGCCATATAGTGAGCTGATCTTTATATTCACCATTTGACTGACTGCCATATAGTGACCTGTTCTTTATATTCGCCGTCAGACAGACTGCCATATAGTGAGCTGATCGTTATATTCCCCGTCAGACCGACTGCCATATAGTGAGCTGATCTTTATATTCACCATCAGACTGACTGCTATATAGTGAGCTGATATTTATATCCACCAACACACTGACTGCCATATAGTGAGCTGTTCTTTATATTCACCATCAGACTGACTGCCATATAGTGAGCCGTTCTCCATATCCACCAACACACTGACTGCCATATAGTGAGCTGATTTTTATATTCACCATCAGACTGACTGCCATATAGTGAGCTGATCTTTATATTCACCATCAGACTGACTGCCATATAGTGAGCTGTTCTTTATATTCACCATCAGACTGACTGCCATATAGTGAGCCGATTTTTATATTCACCATCAGACAGACTGCCATACAGTGAGCTGATCTTTATATTCACCATCAGACTGACTGCCATATAGTGAGCCGTTCTCCATATCCACCAACACACTGACTGCCATATAGTGAGCTGATTTTTATATTCACCATCAGACTGACTGCCATATAGTGAGCTGATCTTTATATTCACCGTCAGACTGACTGCCATATAGTGAGCTGATCTTTATATTCACCGTCAGACTCACTGCCATATAGTGACCTGATCTTTATATTCACCATCAGACTGACTGCCATATAGTGAGCTGTTCCTTATAACCACCAACAGACTAAAGAAGAACATTTGTTTTATTTTTAAATGATTTTGAACCTAGTATTAATCTCTTTTCTAAAGAATAATTTAAAGAAAATACCCACAGTAACAGCAGCAGCAGTCGGGTCCTTCAGTAACAATACATTATACAAGAGTATAATGAAGTGAATAATTCTCTAGTGTTTCTGCAGGAAACACATGTGACCTTTTACACAGACTCTGTCCCACTTTCAATATCTCACCAATTAGAATAAAGTCTGTAATCAACAGAAGCTCTAGCTGCTCCTGACCTTTAATTGTCCCAGACTCAGATTTAATAAAAAAGAAAACGTGCTGGACTTAATGAGCAGTGGAGGGAAAGTGCTGCAAATGGACAAGAACCAGTGGAAATCCTCAACAAAACACCTGCACTTCATCATCGTCATCATCTTCTCTCATAAAACATCACGTTAGAACGTCAAGGTTCTGAGAGACCATCGATCTGAGGTTCTGCTCTTCACATGAGAAGATCTCTGTCAGAGCACAGAGCTGCTGTTCTTTATCACAGTCAGTGGAGAACAGTCAGTGGAGAACAGTCACTGAAGAACAAACCGTGGAGAACAAACACCGGAGAACAGTTAGTGGAGAACAGTCAGTGGAGAACAGTCACTGAAGAACAGACAGTGGAGAAAAAACACCGGAGAACAGTTAGTGGAGAACAGTCAGTGGAGAACAGTCAAACACTGGAGAACAGTCAGTGGAGAACAAACACTGGAGAACAGTCATTGGAGAACAGTCATTGGAGAACAGTCAGTGGAGAACAGTCAGTGGAGAACAAACACTGGAGAACAGTCACTGGAGAACAGTCAGTGGAGAACAAACACTGGAGAACAGTCAGTGGAGAACAAACACTGGAGAACAAACACGGGAGAACAGTCAGTGGAGAACAAACACTGGAGAACAGTCACTGGAGAACAGTCAGTACAGAACAGTCAGTGGAGAACAAACACTGGAGAACAAACACGGGAGAACAGTCAGTGGAGAACAAACACTGGAGAACAGTCAGTACAGAACAGTCAGTGGAGAACAAACACTGAAGAACAAACACTGGAGAACAGTCACTGGAGAACAGTCAGTACAGAACAGTCACTGGAGAACAGTCATGGGAGAACAGTCACTGGAGAACAGTCACTGGAGAACAGTCACTGGAGAACAAACAGTGGAGAACAAACAGTGGAGAACAGTCACTGGAGAACAGTCAGTGAAGAACAAACAGTGGAGAACAGTCACTGGAGAACAGTCAGTGAAGAACAAACAGTGAAGAACAAACAGTGGAGAACATTCACTGGAGAACAAACACTGGAGAACAGTCAAACACTGGAGAACAGTCAAACACTGGAGAACAGTCACTGGAGAACAGTCAGTGGAGAACAGTCAGTGGAGAACAATCAGTGGAGAACAGTCAGTGGAGAACAGTCACTGGGGAACAGTCAGTGGAGAACAGTCAAACACTGGAGAACAGTCAGTGGAGAACAGTCAGTGGAGAACAGTTACTGGGGAACAGTCAGTGGAGAACAAACACTGGAGAACTGTCACTGGAGAACAGTCACTGGAGAACAGTTACTGGAGAACAGTTACTGGAGAACAGTCAGTGGAGAACAGTTACTGAAGAACAAACACTGGAGAACAGTCACTGGAGAACAGTCAGTGAAGAACAGTCAAACACTGGAGAACAGTCAGTGGAGAACAGTCAAACACTGGAGAACAGTCAGTGGAGAACAGTCAGTGGAGAACAGTTACTGGGGAACAGTCAGTGGAGAACAAACACTGGAGAACTGTCACTGGAGAACAGTCACTGGAGAACAGTTACTGGAGAACAGTTACTGGAGAACAGTCAGTGGAGAACAGTTACTGAAGAACAAACACTGGAGAACAGTCACTGGAGAACAGTCAGTGAAGAACAGTCAGTGGAGAACAAACAGTGGAGAACAGTGCCACCTAAAGGTGACTTGTTGAAGTGCTCCTCTAGGTGCAGAGTTGAGGTCGTCACAGTCTCACAGAGACCTTCAGTCTGCTTCATGAACAGATGTAGCTTTAGCTCTGACTGCAGCTCATGTAGAACAGAGGGACAATATGTGTGAATATGTGTGAATATCAGCCCCCAGGACCAGCACCAGGACCAGCACCAGGACCAGCACCAGGACCAGGACCAGCACCAGGACCAGCACCAGCACCAGGACCAGCACCAGGACCAGGACCAGCACCAGCACCAGGACCAGGAGCAGGATTTAGTCTTTGCTGTGGTTGCCGTGGACACTCATGACCACAGTGTACCCAGTGTAAGAATAGCTTCTCCCTCCTCCATCTTAACATATTGTTGATGTCTTATTGTCTCTCCTGAATGAGGCTCTGGTGGCTCATCATTACTGTGTCCAGTGGAGAGGAAGTAGAAGAAGAGGCGACATGAAACATACTGTTACACTGTTGTCTACTGAACAGAAACAATAATAACAACAACAACCGGCTCATGTTCATTTAGACTTTGGCAAACACACATGATTATTATGATGTAGACGCACAGAAGCTGAAAAACTGAGATTATCCACTGATCAAAGGAAGCAGATCTTTAAATCTACATCAGTTTAAGTCAAAGACATCTTTATCTCAGTGTTAAACTGAAGTTTGAAAAACCACTCTCCCACACCAAAGCCCATAGAGAAAACCAGTGATTTTAGCTCACAGGGACACAGGAGCTGCTGGTCCTCTGCTGCCTCGTGTGGTCACTTTGTGTCACTGAGTTAAGTCTAAAGTAAATATTGTAAAAGCTGAATTCACAAAAATCAGTCATTGTAAGTTAGTGATGGAGGCAGCAGTGGATCAACAACTCCTGTGAACTCCTGTGTGCTGTGATGTTAAAATCACTGGTTTACTCTATGGACTTTGGTGTGGGAGAGTGAGTGACTTTGGTGTGGGAGAGTGAGTGACTTTGGTGTGGGAGAGTGAGTGACTTTGGTGTGGGAGAGTGACGGACTTTGGTGTGGGAGAGTGAGTGACTTTGGTGTGGGAGAGTGAGTGACTTTGGTGTGGTAGAGTGACGGACTTTGGTGTGGGCGAGTGAGTGACTTTAGTGTGGGAGAGTGAGTGACTTTGGTGTGAGAGAGTGAGTGACTTTGGTGTGGGCGAGTGAGTGACTTTGGTGTGGGAGAGTGAGTGACTTTGGTGTGGGAGAGTGAGTGACTGGTGAGTGAGAGTGAGTGACTGGTGTGAGAGAGTGAGTGACTTTGGTGTGTGAGAGTGAGTGACTTTGGTGTGGGAGAGTGAGTGACTTTGGTGTGGGAGAGTGAGTGACTTTGGTGTGGGAGAGTGACGGACTTTGGTGTGGGAGAGTGAGTGACTTTGGTGTGAGAGAGTGAGTGACTTTGGTGTGGGCGAGTGAGTGACTTTGGTGTGGGAGAGTGAGTGACTTTGGTGTGAGAGAGTGAGTGACTTTGGTGTGAGAGAGTGAGTGACTTTGGTGTGAGAGAGTGAGTGACTTTGGTGTGAGAGAGTGAGTGACTTTGGTGTGGGCGAGCGAGTGACTTTGGTGTGGGAGAGCGAGTGACTTTGGTGTGGGAGAGTGAGTGACTTTGGTGTGGGAGAGTGAGTGACTGGTGAGTGAGAGTGAGTGACTTTGGTGTGAGAGAGTGAGTGACTTTGGTGTGGGAGAGTGAGTGACTTTGGTGTGGGAGAGTGAGTGACTTAGAGTGAGTGACTTTGGTGTGAGAGAGTGAGTGACTTTTGTGCCGGAGAGTGAGTGGTTTACAAAGTTTAGTTTAACACAAGGAAAAAATCATTAATTCATACGTCTACTGATTTATCCTCCACATGAGGGTCACATGGTCGCTGTTGCCAGTGCATATGTGTAAAGGCGGGGTCACAGGTCACAGGTCACAGGTCACAGGTCACAGGTCATAGGTCAAACATAAACAACCATTCACCTCTGCATGTTTTTGGACTGTGGGGAGAACCCAGAGAACCCGGAGAACCCTGAGAAAACCCACTCACACACACAGAGAAACGTGTTTGATGAAGTGAAACCCTGATATCTATCATCTTCATCACTTCTGCTACTCGCTTTTGTTTCAGAGCAGCAAATGTCAGCGACTCTTTCAGCGCCACCTGTGTGTCAGGAGAACAAAGCTCAGGCGGCTCATGCAGAGGAATAAGTTCATGTCTTTCCTTTCCCTCTCTGATTGTACTCGTGTGATGTGAAAATGAGCCTAATTTCTTCTGCGGAGAAGGAAATTAATCACCGTCTGTTCTGCATGAGGAGCCGTGACACCATGAATTACACACTGCACTGTAATTAGAAACAATACAAGTGTGACAACTGATACCACTGCATATGAATACTACTGACAATGGAGCTTAAAATGAGACGCACACACACACACACACAATGAATGTGCAGGGAAAAGTTTAACCAAAAACCAGGCTCTTATGTTGATATGAATATTCCACAAACAATATCATCATATTCATCATTATCTATCTATCTATAAAGAAAGTTGTGTCCGTCTGTCTGTGACGGGCATTTCTCGCTGACCGTTAGTCAGATCGCCCTAAGACTTTGGGTATGGGGTGACCCTGACCTGATGGTGTGCATCCTTGATTTTCACATTTTTTGGAGGAATTTTAATTTTCACCGATTGATCCATTTTTCCTGATGCAGTTCAACAGTGAGCTGACTTTCTTCAAAAAAACAAAAAGTATCTCGGAATGACTTGAAATTTAGTATCCTAATAGTCGGCATCGCCCTGAACAAGGATCCGTTGAAAATATTTGAAAAGCTCTTAAGGAATAATTTTTCCGAATTTTTGAATTTAAAAAAATGATAAATTTTTCCTGATGCACTTTGACAGTGAGCTGACTTTCTTCAAAAAAAACCCAAAAAGTATCTCGGAATGACTTGAAATTTAGTATCCTAATAGTCGGCATCGCCCTGAACAAGGATCAGTTAAAAATATTTGAAAAGCTCTTAAGGAATAATTTTTACGAATTTTTGAATTTAAAAAAATGATCCATTTGCCCTGATGCACTTTGACAGTGAGCTGACTTTCTTCAAAAAACATGAGGCACATTTGCGTTGTGTCTAATGAGGTTTCGCAGTGTTTGTATTATGTTAGCTTTTACGTTCTTTATCATTCTTTATCATCCTTCAAAGTAAAAGATTAGATGTGCTTATCTAACATCCACATATTATTTAGGGATAAACATGAGTGTTCAATTACTTGATTTTAAAAAAGAATATTTATAATTTTCGCTCTGATTTTCAGAAGATGAAGCAGCAGACTGTGAATGAGTGAATGACTGTGTTATGTCCACGTTCACACACACATCTATGAGGAGAAGATGAGAATGGAAACTCTTGACTGAATATATCCAATAATAGAATAAACAGCCTCACCATATTAATGGAGGACACTGGTCCAATGCTGTTGACAAATATGTCCACGTCGATGACCGTCGGTTTGACTGTGGACAGAAAAAAAGACTTTAGTGTGGTCATGTGATCAGGATCAGGTCTTAAATGTCAATGTTTTCCATTGAACAAAGAAATCATTCAGTCAAAGCGTTTCATGACAGTTGTTTTCTGGTGGTGGCGCCCCCTGGCTTTTAACAGTGTCACTGACAGATGTCACACTCTGATTCTGCTCCATCATCATGTCTTTGAATTCTTCCTGACTCGGCTAATTCACTCTGCAGCTACAGTGTTTCCAGCTGCCAGTCTTGATTTCAGCGTTAGCTTCAGAAGCTAACAGACGATTATACACGAGGGAACACAGAGAGGAACGCTGCTGACACAGCACTGTGTTCACACAACCAGAACACACCTGCTCAAAGGCCTGAGTCAGCTGCAGAAACTTTTAGTCTTTACTGACATTAAAACCATCACAACACCCAGTTAACACCGAGTTAACTGATGTAAAACCATCACAACAGTGAGTTAACTGATGTAAAACCATCACAACAGTGAGTTAACTGATGTAAAACCATCACAACACTGAGTTAACACTGAGTTAACTGATGTAAAACCATCACAACAGTGAGTTAACTGATGTAAAACCATCACAACACTGAGTTAACACCGAGTTAACTGATGTAAAACCATCACAACAGTGAGTTAACTGATGTAAAACCATCACAACAGTGAGTTAACTGATGTAAAACCATCACAACAGTGAGTTAACACTGAGTTAACTGATGTAAAACCATCACAACAGTGAGTTAACTGATGTAAAACCATCACAACAGTGAGTTAACTGATGTAAAACCATCACAACAGTGAGTTAACTGATGTAAAACCATCACAACACTGAGCTAACACTGAGTTACCTGATGTAAAACCATCACAACACTAAGTTAACATTAAGTTAACTGATGTAAAACCATTACAACACTGAGTTAACTGATGTAAAACCATTACAACACTAAGTTAACTGATGTAAAACCATCACAACACTGAGTTAACACTGAGTTAACTGATGTAAAACCATCACAACACTGAGTTAACACTGAGTTAACTGATGTAAAACCATCTTTTTTAATCCACATATGAGAATAAAACATTGTCATTTTAAAGTTTCCTGCTTTGACTCTGAAATGATTTTGCAGTTTTTGTTTCAAACTGAGAAAAAACACAGTCATCAATATTTCAGCAGCAGAACAGACCACTCCCCTCTGGCTAAATGGAACGCGGCCCATCGTCTGTCCCCGTGTCATCACAGACACCACGAGCCAATCGCTGCTGACACTGGGCCAAAGGCTCCGCCCTCATGCTGACATCATCACCACACACGCCTTTGGTTTAATCGTCATAGCTGCAGTTCACCTTTAAACCACATGAGGGCGCTCGTACAGCTTCCATCACAGTCACACGTTCAGACGCCCGGTACTGGCCACGCCTCTGGCCCCGCCCACTTGCGTGTTTTTCCACTCAATAGCCTGTAAATATTTTCACGTCTAACTCTGTGAATTTTATGAATTGTTTTCACTTCCTGTGATACAGCGTGTTTTTGTGTGTGTCTGTGTGTGTGTCTGTGTGTGTGTGTGTGTTGTGTGTTTACCTCCGATGTCAGGTCTGAGTTTTTTGTCGTACTCTCTCAGCAGACCGTTAAGAATCTCTGTGGCGTCGCTTTCATGGAGTTTAGGAGCTAACATCTGCTTCACTGTCACGTCCTCGTATTCTCCATCGTACTCTACGCTCGCACAACTGCAGCACGACAACACAACGCACATGACAACGCACATGACAACACGCAATAACACACAACACGCAATAACACACGACAAAATGCAATAACACAAATATTACTTAAGGTACAAAATATGACTTAAGGTACACATAATATTACTTAATTTACAAAAATATTACTTAAGGTACAAAAATATAACTACAAAAAATATGACTTAAGATACAAAAATATGACTAAAGGTACACAAAATATTACTTAAGGTACAAAATATGACTTACGGTACACAAAATATTACTTAATTTAGAAAAATATTACTTAAGGTACAAAAATATAACTGTGCAAAAAATATGACTTAAGATACAAAATATGACTTAAGGTACACAAAATATTACTTAAGGTACAAAATATGACTTACGGTACATAAAATATTACTTAAGGTACAAAATATGACTTAAGGTACACACAATATGACTTAAGGTACACAAAATATTACTTAAGGTACACAAAATATTACTTAAGGTACAAAAATATGACTTAAGGTACACAAAATATTACTTAAGGTACAAAAATATTACTTAAGGTACACAAAATATTACTTAAGGTACACACAATATGACTAGGTACACAAAATATTACTTAAGGACACAAAATATGACTTAATTTACAAAAATATGACTTAATTTACAAAAATATTACTTAGAGTACAAAAATATAACTGTACAAAAAATACGACTTAAGATACAAAATATTACTTAAGGTACACAAAATATTACTTAAGGTACACACAATATGACTTAAGGTACTCAAAATATTACTTAAGGTACAAAATATTACTTAAGTTACACACAATATGACTTAAGGTACACAAAATATTACTTCAGGTACACAAAATATGACTTAAGGTACACACAATATGACTTAAGGTACACAAAATATGACTTAAGGTACACAAAATATTACTTAATTTACAAAAATATTACTTAAGGTACAAAAATATAACTGTACACAAAATATGACTTAAGATACAAAATATGACTTAAGACACAAAATATGACTTAAGGTACACGAAATATTACTTAAGGTACACAAAATATGACTTAAGGTACACAAAATATGACTTAAGGTACACAAAATATTACTTAAGATACAAATTATTACTTAAGGTACACAAAATATTACTTAAGATACAAAATATTACTTAAGGTACAAAATATGACTTAAGGTACACAAAATATTACTTAAGATACAAAATAGACTTAAGGTACACAAAATACTACTTAAGGTGCACACAATATGACTTAAGGTACAAAAATATTATACACACGTGTGTGTGTACTCACCATGTGTGCAGCAGCATCAGTGACATCAGGCAGATGTAAATCACATGACAACAACAACAACAACAACACACACTCACTGACATCTTTGATTCACTCTGTCACTCTCACTGTCTCACCCTCTCACTGTCTCACCCTCTCACTGTCTCACCCTCTCACCCTCTCACTGTCTTAGATATTCTTCTGCTGCGACTGAGGACACAACTGAGAGAGAGAGAGAGAGAGAGGGCAGCAGTGTGTGTGTGTGTGTGTGTGTGTGAACCCCTTCATTTTTATATATTTTTCATTTTCATTTTTCAAGTGTTTTATTTCAGTGCTTTTGTTGTTGACTTTTTTGGTGTCACAGGAAATAAAAATAGACAGAGACACACACAGACACACACAGACAGACAGAGACAGACAGACAGACACACACACAGACAGACAGAGACACACACAGACAGACAGACAGACACACACACAGACAGACAGAGACACACACAGACAGACAGACACACACACAGACACACACACAGACAGACACACACACACACAGACAGACAGAGACAGACAGTGTAGAGTATTGTGATGATGGTGAGCTTCTGGTAAATCACTGCTTTTTCTCGTCTGTTCATAGTCAGAGTTGACTGAGCTGTGAGCGCCCCCTGCTGCTGACAACCAGCCTGACACGCAGAGATCAATCTCTGTCTCTCACTCACTGACTGACTGACTGTTGTCGCCCTCTGGTGGTCACAGAGAGAAACACAGGTACTGGAAAACTGCTTCTTATACATTAAGTAATGATTAAAAAAAAATATATATATATATACATATGTATATATATGAATTTCCCGCTGCTGTTTCCATGTATATTTATGGTTCATCTGTTTATTATTTTCTCATTTATTTTAGTGATTTGATCGATAAAATGTTAGAAAATGGGTAAAAACATTGATCCGTGATGATGATGATGATGATGATGATGATGATGATCTCAGACGTCTTTGTTTTTGTTTGAGTGATTTCTTAGTTTTTATGGAGCAAAGGAAGCAGAACATCATCATCATCAGCATCATCATCATCAGCAGCAGCAGCAGCAGCAGTAAAATCATCATCAGCAGCAGCTTAACTGGATGCATGTGAATGTAAAAAGCAACTTAAATGAAGTAAATCCTGGACAAACAGATGTGATCCAGATGTTTGCTGCCACAGGAAAAACCAGGATGGATTTAAGTGATGAGAGGAGGAGCAGCTCCATCTTTGTTCCATCAACTCAGATTAAGCACAAATGTTTCTAAATATGAAGCATAATCCACAATATACATCATCATCATCATCATCACTGAGATACTGTAGATATATCTACAGTATATGTACACATGTATATCTACTGCATAATTTCGTCTCTTCTGTGGTAAAATGAACTCACAGATTATTTATTTACATTTAAAGAGACACATTTAATAAAGATAAAACAGTATAAGAATCATTTAAATCATTTAAAATAAAAACATCAACAAACAGAAAACTCATGATTCACATATTTTGCGTCGTTTATTGCTTCAGATTTTTGCATTTATCTAAAATTCACTTCAATCTTACATTAATAACATCAACAATATCATAAATCAATCGATCGATCGATCAATGGCTTATTCAGTTTTTATTTCAGGTGGATTTTGATTTGAAGAATTTTCTTGTAAAAAGAAACAAAAGCTACGATCGTTTCTGTAAACGTCGGAAAAATCTACGGCCGAACACGTCGCAGCTTCCTGTTTTCAAAACTGAGATCTCTTTATACTTCCTGTAGGCTAAATGCTAGCTACTTAAATGCTACTGCTGCAAAATGTTAGCATCCGACGTTGGCTGACGTTAGCAGCTACTGTAGCATCAGACATTAGCTGACATTAGCAGCTACTGTAGCATCAGACATTAGCTGACGTTAGCAGCTGCTGTAGCATCAGGCTCAGTAACATCAGACGTTAGCAGCTACTGTATACAGAAGCTTCAGTTCCTGTCATCAGTGTATGATGTTAGCAGCAGCTTTAGCAGCCACAGTATAGCTGTTAGCCAATGAGAGCGCTCCTCAAATGAAGGACATAAAATGAAGTTATTGCGCCTTCTTCAGTGAGATAAAACTCATGTGAACATCAAAGCCATGCTAACTGTTTCCCCATCTTTTTATGCTGAGCTAACTGTTAGCTATCTGGCTATTGTGACTCTCTGTCAAAATGACACCATCATTCTTCAAGTTTATCTCTCCGGAAAGAAAACATGATGAACCTGTTTCTCATCTCTAAGCTAAGCTAAGCTAAGCTAAGCTAACCAGTTTCTGTCCATGGCTTCACATTTACGATACAAGTGTTTGGTATCGTTCTACTCGTCTAACTGCTGGCAACAACATCAAAGCATCACATTTGTCCACATGTTAAACATGATTTACCTGAAACCTCAAACATTGTTAAAATTGGACAGTCGTGTCTTGAGAGTGGTTACCTGATAAGATCAAATCTGTCTCTTTACGACAAAACAAATGTTAAAAGCATCTAAATATTTAACGATAATACTTGCAAGTTTTCATCAAAGCTTATAGAAACAACAAATGTATCTAAAAAAGACAACATTTCTTAAAAAAGCTTAATATGTTTCGTCAAAATTGCTGAAGCGCAAACTATTCCGCTGCTTTTTTATGGACGTGATGTAGAAGCTAAGTTTACGAGCTTTTTTCTAAAAGCGGCGAATATTTACACGTTTGTTTAGCGAAGACAAACGTACAAGAAGCTTTAAATCTTTACATCAATGAGGCCGTTCTGGGTTTTCTCAAGTGGTATTGTTTTGAGTCTACGATATCTACGTCACATGATCACGTCTATAAACCACTCACTCTCCCACACCAAAGTCCATAAAGAAAACCAGTGATTTTAGCTCACAGGGACACAGGAGCTGCTGGTCCTCTGCTGCCTCGTGTGGTCACTTTGTGTCACTGAGTAAAGTCTAAAGTAAATATTTTAAAAACTGAATTCACTAAAATCAGTCATTGTAAGTTAGTGATGGAGGCAGCAGTGGATCAACAACTCCTGTGAACTCCTGTGTGCTGTGATGTTAAAATCACTGGTTTACTCTATGGACTTTGGTGTGGGAGAGTGAGTGACTTTGGTGTGGGAGAGTGAGCAAACTTCAGTCGATCAATGGCTTGTACAGTTTTTATTTCAGGTTGATTTGAAGAATTTTCTTGTAAAAAGAAACAAAAGCTACGATCATTTCTGTAAACGTCGGAAAATTCTACGTCCGAATATGTTGCAGCTTCCTGTTTTCAAAACTGTGATCTTTTATACTTCCTGTATGCTAAATGCTAGCTACTTAAATGCTACTGCAGCAAAATGTTAGCATCTGACGTTGGTTGACGTTGGTTTGACGTTAGCAGCTACTGTAGCATCAGGTGTTAGCTGATGTTAGCAGCTACTGTAGCATCAGGCGTTAGCAGCTACTGTAGCATCAGGTGTTAGCTGACGTTAGCAGCTACTGTAGCATCAGACGTTAGCTGACTTTAGCAGCTACTGTAGCATCAGACTTTAGCTGCTACTGTAGCATCAGACGTTAGCAGCTACTGTAGCATCAGGTGTTAGCTGACGTTAGCAGCTACTGTAGCAACAGACGTTAGCTGACATTAGCAGCTACTGTAGCATCAGGTGTTAGCTGACGTTAGAAGCTACTGTAGCATCCTCAAATGAAGAACATTAAATAAGGTTTAACACTGAGATAAAGATGCGTTCATGTGACGTAGATATCGTAGACTTAAACCGATGTCGATTTCATGACACCAGTCTCTTCTTCACACACAGGGGGCGCTCACAGTACCTCATACAACCTGACTGTAAAGCCTGAATGATGACTTAAGAGAATAAGAGCGTTTCAGTGCATTCACACTCTGAAGGCAACACATTAAGCATGGCTGTTTGTCTGCTTTTAACAAGGAAGCAAAACATTCATGTTCCAGGGTCCAGAGCCGTCAAAACCTGGACCTCCAGACCTTTTTTTTGTTTTCTTTTTTTTGTTTGTTACAAAGATAAAAGCAGCTGTTGAATAACAATAAGAGTAAAAGTGTGGTTTTTGCATAGCCTTTGGCCTCGTTTTACCACCGTGGACCACACACTGCAGCAGAAAAGATGAACGCCAAACACTAACAACGTCTGCCGGGATCAGACCACGCATTCACCACCGTGTAGTCCAGAGGTTTGGTCTAATCTGTCTAATCTGACTCTGTCTCCGACCACAGGAGAACCTGAACGAACCACTCCACAATCCCCCCACAGCACTCGCCTCTTTGCCCCGCCTCCCCGATGAGGCCATGCAGTGTGGTGAAGGACGATTGGTCGTGTTTCCAGGTCCTGGAACAAGCACACGGTAAGAATCCACCGTCTGATGCCGGCATTAAAGAAACTGTGACTGAAGATGTTCTTCATGTACAAACGCAAGGCAAACATGGCCACGTTGTTCCTAAAGCAACACACATGCAGACTGTGAGCTGACGGCCTAAGAAGACATGGACCACACCATGTGGACCACACCATGGACCACTAGGTGTGGACCACACCATGGTCCACTAGGTGTGGACCACACCATGGACCACCGAGTGTGGACCACACCATGGACCACACCATGGTCCACTAGGTGTGGACCACACCATGGACCACGTCACAGTCCACCCCTAGTGGTCCATGGTGTGGTCAGTGGTGTGGTCCACACCTTGTGGTCCATGGCGTGGTCCATGGTGTGGTCCATGGTGTGGTCCATGGTGTGGTCCACACCTAGTGGTCCATGGTGTGGTCCATGGTGTGGTCCGCACGCGGTGGTCCATGGTGTGGTCCATGGCGTGGTCCATGGTGTGGTCCATGGTGTGGTCCATGGTGTGGTCCATGGTGTGGTCCACACCTAGTGGTCCATGGTGTGGTCCATGGTGTGGTCCGTGGTGTGGTCCACACCTAGTGGTCCATGGTGTGGTCCATGGTGTGGTCCACACCTAGTGGTCCATGGTGTGGTCCATGGTGTGGTCCGTGGTGTGGTCCACACCTAGTGGTCCATGGTGTGGTCCATGGTGTGGTCCATGGTGTGGTCCATGGTGTGGTCCACACCTAGTGGTCCATGGTGTGGTCCACGGTGTGGTCCACACCTAGTGGTCCATGGCGTGGTCCACACTTAGTGGTCCATGGCATGGTCCATGTTGTGGTCCACACCGCGTGGTCCACACCATGGACCACACCATGGACCACTAGGTGTGGACCACACCATGGACCACTAGGTGTGGACCACACCACGGACCACGAGGTGTGGACCACACCACGGACCACACCATGGACCACACCATGGACCACTAGGTGTGGACCACACCATGGACCACTAGGTGTGGACCACACCATGGACCACTAAGTGTGGACCACGCTATGGACCACTAAGTGTGGACCACGCCATGGACCACTAAGTGTGGACCACGCCATGGACCACTAAGTGTGGACCACGCCATGGACCACTAGGTGTGGACCACACCACGGACTGCGCCATGGACCACTAGGTGTGGACCACACCATGGACCACTAGGTGTGGACCACACCATGGACCACTAGGTGTGGACCACACCACGGACTGCGCCATGGACCACTAGGTGTGGACCACACCATGGACCACTAGGTGTGGACCACACCATGGACCACTAGGTGTGGACCACACCATGGACCACTAGGTGTGGACCACACCATGGACCACTAAGTGTGGACCACGCTATGGACCACTAAGTGTGGACCACGCCATGGACCACTAAGTGTGGACCACGCCATGGACCACTAAGTGTGGACCACGCCATGGACCACTAGGTGTGGACCACACCATGGACCACTAGGTGTGGACCACACCATGGACCACTAGGTGTGGACCACACCACGGACTGCGCCATGGACCACTAGGTGTGGACCACACCATGGACCACTAGGTGTGGACCACACCACGGACTGCGCCATGGACCACTAGGTGTGGACCACACCATGGACCACTAGGTGTGGACCACACCATGGACCACTAGGTGTGGACCACACCATGGACCACTAGGTGTGGACCATACCACGGACTGCGCCATGGACCACTAGGTGTGGACCACACCATGGACCACGCCATGGACCACTAAGTGTGGACAACGCCATGGACCACTAGGTGTGGACCACACCATGGACCACACCATGGACCACTAGGTGTGGACCACACCATGGACCACACCATGGACCACTAGGTGTGGACCACACCGTGGACGAACATCACACGGCTCCTTTGATGACGGGCTCTCTGTTGAGATACGTGGCCCAGTAAACCAGGTTGAAGGTTCCAAAGAGCAAGGGGAACACGATCCTGGACATCTTGTCGATCTTGCTGACGCTGTTGTAGGTCTTCTTAGGGTCTGGAGTCTTGGACTCTGAGGCTTTGAGCTGCACCGCCGTGCTGTTGGAGATGGTGGAGATGGACGAGTCTTTGGTCAGGTTGGTGGTGTAGTTCACGCCTGCAGCCGAACACGCGTTGTTAGGTTTCTTAGACAAAGCCAGCGGGTCTTTTTTCTGCAGAGGAGCAAAGAAGAGTCTTCTCATGAATGACCATCAGGGGGCAATCTTTTATCTTTTAAACACAAAGTTTAGGCATAGCTGCCAGCGAGGTGACACAGTATAATATAATGTTTGTTAGCAAAGTTGTTGTCGAAATTAGGTGTTGTTTTCCACCTAATTTCCTGACACTTGGTGGGAAGACCATGGCCTCAACTCAACAGGAAGTCTGCGTTTTTTGAATGTTGGCGTCCATTTTGGCGATTTTGCGAATCTACGTTGTACGTTCCTACAAATCTATGTATGTTCCTAGATAATATGTGTAGGAGCAACGTTAGCGAAGTTGTTTTGCGGATTCAAAACAGCGTGACCGTGGCAACCCATTCGCCATGATACAGGAAGTGCCCTGTAACTTCGGCATAGATCGAATTTCCCGAAACTTGGCGGGAAGACCATGGCCTCAACTCATCAGGAAGTTGGCCCTTTTGAATTTTGGCGTCCATTTTGGCGATTTGCACCCTACGTAAATGAGCTAGACGCATCGAAACATCGTTATCGAAAGTTGTTTTTTTCCCCCACTTTTTGTTCTCTAGGCCGGCCCCCTATTGACCACAGTAGTCATTCATTGGCCCCCAGGTCATTTGACTTTGACACCCATCCTACTACATGACATAAATGTCCTGCTATAACAGAAAATGTCCTAAAATAACAGAAAATGTCCTAAAATAACAGAAAATGTCCTCATAGGACATAGAAAAAGTCCTAATCCGAGTGTTGAGGACATGTGAGGACACGTGAGGACACGTGAGGACACGTGAGGACGTCTTACCTTGGGTTGCTGAGCCTCCATGGCCTTCTTCCCGTCCCAGGCCCAGCTTCTCTTGGTGAAGTAGTTGACCGTGGCGAACTCGATGAGCGCAGAGAAGACGAAGGCGTAGCAGACGGCGATGAACCAGTCCATGGCTGTGGCATACGCCACTTTAGGAAGAGAGTTACGAGCACTGATGCTGAGCGTCGTCATGGTGAGGACTGTGGTCACACCTGAGAGGACACACTCTGTCAACATGGAGGCACCAAGTAAACCACGCACTCTGCCACACCAAAGCCCATAGAGAAAACCAGAGATTTTAAGTCTTTTAGCTCTGGTCCTCTGCTGCCTCGTGTGGTCACTTTGTGTCACTGAGTTAAGTCTAAATGAAATATTTTAAAAGCTGAATTCACTAAAATGCTGTTATGTTAAAATCACTGGTTTACTCTATGGACTTTGGTGTGGGAGAGTGAGTGACTCTGGTGTGAGAGAGTGAGTGACTTTGGTGTGAGAGAGTGAGTGACTTTGGTGTGGGAGAGTGAGTGACTTTTGTGTGAGAGAGTGAGTGACTTTGGTGTGAGAGAGTGAGTGACTTTGGTGTGAGAGAGTGAGTGACTTTGGTGTGGGAGAGTGAGTGACTTTGGTGTGAGAGAGTGAGTGACTTTGGTGTGAGAGAGTGAGTGAGTGACTTTGGTGTGGGAGAGTGAGTGACTCTGGTGTGAGAGAGTGAGTGACTTTGGTGTGAGAGAGTGAGTGACTTTGGTGTGAGAGAGAGAGTGACTCTGGTGTGGGAGAGTGAGTGACTTTGGTGTGAGAGAGTGAGTGACTTTGGTGAGAGTGAGTGAGTGAGTGACTTTGGTGTGGGAGAGTGAGTGACTCTGGTGTGAGAGAGTGAGTGACTTTGGTGTGAGAGAGTGAGTGACTTTGGTGTGAGAGAGTGAGTGACTCTGGTGTGGGAGAGTGAGTGACTTTGGTGTGAGAGAGTGAGTGACTTTGGTGTGAGAGAGTGAGCGACTTTGGTGTGGGAGAGTGAGTGAGTGACTTTGGTGTGGGAGAGTGAGTGACTCTGGTGTGAGAGAGTGAGTGACTTTGGTGTGAGAGAGTGAGTGACTTTGGTGTGAGAGAGTGAGTGACTCTGGTTTGGGAGAGTGAGTGACTTTGGTGTGGGAGAGGGAGTGACTTTGGTGTGAGAGAGAGTGAGTGACTTTGGTGTGAGAGAGTGAGCGACTTTGGTGTGGGAGAGTGAGTGACTTTGGTGTGAGAGAATCTTCTCTGATATTGACATGATAACAGATTATTAACAGGTGTGTGGTTGTGTTGTGTTGTGTTGTGTAGTATAGTGTTGTGTAGTGTAATGTTGTGTAGTGTTGT
This sequence comes from Microchirus variegatus, assembly GCF_963457635.1. NCBI lineage: Eukaryota > Metazoa > Chordata > Actinopteri > Pleuronectiformes > Soleidae > Microchirus > Microchirus variegatus. Next base: position 38,314,239 of record NC_139805.1, read on the forward strand.
GTAGTGTGGTGTTGTGTAGTGTTTTGTTGTATTGTGTTGTGTAGTGATGTGTTGTGTAGTGTAGTGTTATGTTGTGTAGTGTAGTGTTGTGTAGTGTTGTGTTCACTGACCAAAGACAGTGCGTGCAGGTACAGACTCTCTGTAGTAGTGTTGTGTTGTGTTGTGTTGTGTTGTGTTGTGTAGTATTGTGTAGTGTTGTGTAGTGTTGTGTTCACTGACCAAAGACAGTGCGAGCAGGTACAGACTCTCTGTTGAGCCAGAATGACACCTGTGATAAGATGACGGTCATGAAACAGGGCATATACGTCTGGATGACGAAGTATCCGATCTTCCTCTTCAGGTAAAAGTGAGCCATCATCACGGTGTACTGACCTGCAGGGGGCAGCACAACACAGGAGGGAGCATCACTCATTCACAGCAGGAACCCTTCAAAATAAAGCATTTAATAAAAGACAGCTTATACAGCAGAGGGCGCTGTTGTAACCTGTTATTATTATTCTTCAGAAATGATCACGTTTTGGATCTAAACCGTGATAAATCACCACCGACTGCAGGGAAATGTGTCAGATGGTGTCAAATGGCTCAGTAGCGCCCCACGGAGGTGAAACCTGGTAGGACAAGAGCGTGTGACGAACAAACACAAAACTCAACAGGAAGTCAGCCATTTTCAATTTGGCCTCCATCTTTAACGTTTTTGTAAATGTACGAGCACAAAAGCGCCACCTGCTGGAAGGGCTCACACAGTGCTGCTTATAGCTTTAATTATTATTATTATTATTATTATTATTATTATTGTTGTTATTACTGAGTGTGTGTGTGTGTGTGTGTGTCCACAGACCCTGATGAACACAGAACATCCACAGATGACTCTTTTCTTTCTGCTGGTGAGCAAAATCCCATTTTTCTCTCTCGCTAATCCCAGCTCAATCTGCATCCTGACCCCCCCCCCACACACACTCTCACACACTCACACACTCTCTCTCTCTCTCTCTCTCTCTCTCTCTCTCTCTCTCTCTCCCTGTGGACAGACAGGTCAGGTGTCTCTTGACAGTGGACAGATCCTCGTCCTCTCAGAGCTGATGACGAGCTGATGAAGGTTCACAGGGAAAGTTTGGAGCGTGTGTGTGTGTGTGTGTGTGGAGAAGCCTGCTCCTCCTGCTCCTGCTGCTCCTCCTGCTCCTCCTCTGTGATGTGATGTGAGGATGAAGATGAGGATGAGGAGGTGGTGGATGATCGTGTTGTCAGGTCTGTGGAGCGTCGCAGGAGAACTGCCCTTCATCGCAGAGAACAACGCCGCCATGTTGGTCAACTGGTGAGTCCATTGTCCTCATCACTGTCCTCATCACTGTCCTCATGTCCACTGTCCTCATCACTGTCCTCATCACTGTCCTCATGTCCACTGTCCTCATCACTGTCCTCATCACTGTCCTCATGTCCACTGTCCTCATCACTGTCCTCATGTCCACTGTCCTCATCACTGTCCTCATGTCCACTGTCTTCATCACTGTCCTCATCACTGTCCTCATGTCCACTGTCCTCATCACTGTCCTCATGTCCACTGTCTTCATCACTGTCCTCATGTCCACTGTCTTCATCACTGTCCTCATGTCCACTGTCCTCATCACTGTCCTGTCCTCATGTCCACTGTCTTCATCACTGTCTTCATCACTGTCCTCATGTCCACTGTCCTCATCACTGTCCTGTCCTCATGTCCACTGTCTTCATCACTGTCTTCATCACTGTCCTCATGTCCACTGTCTTCATCACTGTCTTCATCACTGTCCTCATGTCCACTGTCTTCATGTCCACTGTCTTCATCACTGTCCTCATGTCCACTGTCTTCATGTCCACTGTCATCACTGTCCTCATGTCCACTGTCTTCATCACTGTCCTCATGTCCACTGTCCTCATCACTGTCCTCATGTCCACTGTCCTCATGTCCACTGTCCTCATGTCCACTGTCTTCATGTCCACTGTCCTCATGTCCACTGTCCTCATCACTGTCCTCATGTCCACTGTCCTCAAGTCCACTGTCCTCATGTCCTCATCACTGTCCTCATGTCCACTGTCCTCATCACTGTCCTCATCACTGTCCTCAATTCCACTGTCCTCATGTCCTCATCACTGTCCTCATGTCCTCTGTCCTCATCACTGTCCTCATGTCCACTGTCCTCATCACTGTCCTCATCAATGTCCTCCCTGGATTAACCTGCTGGGTCAAAGGTCACTGTCTTTCTATTCTTGGCTCTTTAAAGAGGTTTGTACTTGAGATCAGCTGAGCACACACACACACACACACACGCACGCACGCACGCACGCACGCACGCACGCACGCACGCACGCACGCACGCACGCACACACACACACACACACACACACACACACACACACAGTTGTCTCCACTGTCTGTGGAATCCAGATTTGTGTTTGGACGTGATGTGAAAAGTTCTGACTGAAGACGTTTGAAGACGAGAGTAACAGTGTCTCTGTCTGTGTCTCCGCCCCCTCCCTCAGTAGCCACGCCCCCTCAGTGACATCACAGAGAGGATTAACCCTGCAGACCCTCAGGATCACAGAGACAGCTGGTCATGAGTGGGCGGCGGCTTAAATCCTCCTCATTCATTCATTCATCGTCTCTATCTCTGTCTCTGTAGGGGACATCTTTGGACCAATAGTAGTAATAATAAGTAAGCGCTGCTGCTGCTTATGTCGCCCCCTACAGCTGTGTAGAGAAAGTGTGTGTGTGTGTGTGTGTGTGTGTGTGTGTGTGTGTGTGTGTGTGTACCTCTGCTGGTGTAGATGTCCTCTGTCCCTGCTGTCTGACCAATCAGATGATACTGGTTCAGACGTGATCCGTCCTCTGCCACCACCACTGACTTAGCTGCTTCCTGTGTCCACGAGTACACAACCTCTGACACTGGGTACGCATCTGTGTCAACAACAACAACAACATAAACATCATCATCATCATCATCACGAGTACACCACCTCTGACACGGGGTATGCATCTGTGTCAACAACATAAAAAACATAAACAACATCATCATCATCATCACGAGTACACCACCTCTGACACTGGGTATGCATCTGTGTCAACAACAACAACAACATAAACAACATCATCATCATCACGAGTACACCACCTCTGACACTGGGTACGCATCTGTGTCAACAACAACAACAACATAAACAACATCATTATCATCATCACGAGTACACCACCTCTGACACTGGGTACGCATCTGTGTCGTCAACAACAACAACAACAACATAAACAACATCATCATCATCATGAGTACTCCACCTCTGACACTGGGTACGCATCTGTGTCAACAACAACAACAACAACATCATCATCATCATCACGAGTACACCACCTCTGACACTGAGTACGCATCTGTGTCAACAACAACAACATAAACATCATCATCACGAGTACACCACCTCTGACACTGGGTACGCATCTGTGTCAACAACAACAACAACAACATCATCATCATCATCACGAGTACACCACCTCTGAAACTGGGTACGCATCTGTGTCAACAACAACGTCATAAACAACAGCATCATCATAAACAACAACATCATCATAAACAACATCATCATCATCATATACAACAACATAAACAACATAAACGACAACATCATCATCATCATAAACAACATCATCATCATC